>NC_089598.1:50927078-51227078 GCF_019320115.1 Miscanthus floridulus | reverse complement strand
TGCAGGTATCATAGCTCCCATCCATGGATTCTTCTACGCTCTAGACACCTCACCAGATCAGGAGTGGTGAATGATTCCGTGCTCCATAGATACATGGATGTGGCACACCCGTGTATCAGTTATCATGAAACTATGTTATGTTGAAAGACTTCTGCTAGACTTCAACGTAGACTATGATGTGTGATCGTGTTATGAACTAAGTGTGTGAACTAAAACTTGTAAATCTTAATGCTTTGAACTATGATTTAACTTAATCATGGTTGTGATGTATTCTCTCTCTTGAACTAATCCTGGATAAGGCCGGCCCGAGTACATCTCATGGGGGGTGTACTAGGATGACCTGTTAAGGGATGTGTCCAACTTAATAATCCCTTGTGGATTATCATCTTGGGTACTCACTTAAGAAGGCGTTGATCCTGACAATGGGGGGTAGGTCGGGCAGGGTATCAAAGCACAGTTTGAGATGATCAAGAATCGTTACAACTTTGTCTTAGGTTGGGGATCGTAGGCAACTAAAATTTTGCCTCACTAATCAAGAAATTTTTTTGAACAAAACCTAAACTTGAGTGCTAAGGTTGTCACTTATTATAGTTACTTAATTCTTGTCTATCTTACAGCTAAACCTATCCCTTTTCTCCATGAGTTGAGTTTTACAATCAAAATGTTCTAACTTGCCTTATCTTACATCGCTAGATGGAGTTGGGACATTTGGTGATGGCTACCTATGGGGAAAACATTGAAGGATTTCTAGCCTTGCTCAATGAGGTGATGTGGAGAGACAACTACTCATATCGCTCGGAGTAAGCAGTATATGCCCTGGGAGTTGGCCATCGAATGATTGACTACACCTGCAAGGTCCGCATACCAAGTCACCTTTGTGACCCGTGAGATGGGACTGATCGCCTTGCTTGGGGAAAGGGTTCTTCAATCGATATGGCAATTTAAATTGTGGCTTATCATGCCATTGCCATGTTGAGGGAGGCACTTGTTACCCTAAGTGAGCCGCCATTTCAACATTTCCCAAAAAGGACAGAGATGAACAGAGTTTTTAGGTTCTTTATGTAGCATGCACCCAATATTTTGTATGACAAGAGGATAACGGAGTTGGTGATGTGCCAGACACACATGATCCATTGTTTGGAAGCTAAGCTATGTGACTACTCAGTCAAGGTTTATCAATTTGCAATATCGAGTGGAGCCATATGTGAGGATGACTATAGTACCCTACACTATTCTCTACTATCCTCAATGGGATGATGCCATGGTGTATGAAGTGACTGAGTATCCTTACCACCACCTAGAGGATCAAGGAGTTAGGGTCCCTCAAAGCATGACACAACCATCAAGGATGTCAGCAGGACTTCTAGTTAGGCACATGGCCCATACCACCTACATACCAACAGACTTGCTTGGAGATACACCAGTACATCTTCTTCACCCCAAAGCCCCTAGATGTGATGGTGACCCAGCAACATACCTACTCCCAAACAACCATTTCCCAGTGGAGTTTGGAAGGCTACCGTATGACTCGCCTACTCCAACACTGAACCTGTCTCCTTTCGAAGGCATGAGCAAAGTGTAATCACTATGATGTTATGTAATCACGAGTTCAACTTGCCCTACTTTTAAAACTCTTTTGAAGTGTTAGCTTGTTGTACCATTGTGAGACTCAAGAGTGTGCTTTTGTAAGAACTAAAAACAACATATGCTTCGATCGCTTGTCCAAAGTATGTGTAGAGCATATGCAATTTCACTCATAACATGTATCCTTGTGGTATTGTTGTAAGTCGAGACCTGGATGGTAAACTTAAGTTGGTGTTTATATATGGCCTATGTCACTCCTTGTCATGATGCATTATGTGTGGAATATGATGATCCATTTTAAGCATGTTGATATTTTGACCTTCCATGAATGCATTATCTTGATCCTTGTTTTGTCTCATTTTGTCTAAAACATATCTAATGGAAGATGTGTCTTGGATAGGATGATTGACACTCAGGGTTCATCATCTCAGGGACGTGCAGGGGGAAGCCGTAACCCACCTCCACCACCACCACCTCCTCTGCATGGTGCTATTCCAACATGGGTAGAGATTCTTCAGAAGGATGAGGCTCATCGCAAGGCTCAGAATGACATGATGGATCGCATGGTGCAAGTGACAGAGACCATGCAAGCTAACCCACATGGAGCATAGCTGCCTCAGCCCTGAGGATACCATGGTTTTGTGAGAGCCACCTAGAGGGGCACTACTACAATATGTGTATGAAATAATAAAGCTCTAGAGTGTAGGGTGTCTCCCCTGGAGGAGGTATGGGGGTCTATTTATAGGGGTTGTGGAGTAGAGACCAAGGAATAGCGACGTCATCGATCCGCGTCAACCCTCTTGGCCATCGTTGGATAAACCAACCTTAAGCAACGACATAGATTGAATCTAGGAGGCGGTGGGGAACCATCATGCGAAGGAGGGACTGATAAGTGGGGCCCATAGGCCAGCCTAGTGGTGGGGTCGGCCGGCCCCCCTATCAGCCTCTTGGCTCGATCTTCGGTGGTTTGCCTTATGGATGATTCTAGATCCTTTCTAAGTTGGTTTTGTCATAGATAAATGTGATTTGATTTGATGATTGGGTCCACCTACTTGTTTTCTGAATAAATCCTCCTGCAAACAAAGATTCACCAAAACTTGTGGAATTTATTAGTTTAGAACCCTATACCTATGTGTGGTGATGGAGTTAAATATATATGTATGATATATTAATAGTTTATGATTGACATTAACAATAGTCAACAGTCCCATCAACGCATCCATACATCGAGTGTGAACTAGGAGGCTAAGGAGAAGGGCTTCGAGGTCTATCGGCCTCAATAATGCTGAGCATTACTAAGATAGCCTAAGCAGGGCTACATTGGCTCAATCAACACCTTTTCTAGGGAGAACAATCCCCTAGTAAAGGCAAGTTGAAAGCCCCATGGCCTACTCCTCAACTCAAAGGAAGCCATTATAAGCAATTACAGATTAGATTTGCAAGGTATCTAAAATCTAAGGCAAATCTAGTCAGTCAAACAACTCAACTCCCAAGATAGGGCCGATTGAGCACTTTTTTGGGAATCATCAGTGTGGCAAAAAAGACCGAGCACTCATGCATGAAGTAGTCAGTCACTCAAGAAGACTGACCTCATACAACAAAGTGCCCTCTTCATGGTAAAACACCGATCCCAAGAACAACCCTATGACCAGAAGACAGGTGATTGTTTTAAAGGAAAAAAGCAATGGTGTAGATTCAACCTCCAGCTGCAGATCGCTATGCATTCAAGGTCTCCCGTCAGAAGATTGACAAAGTAGCATATGCAATGACCACGAGGACTAGCCTACAATTGTAATTTCCTTCGGTGTACACTCTTACATAATAATAATAAAGAGGTCTTCTGGTTTCAAAATTATGTTCTTGCATATTATCAACTTGTGTTCAAAGCTATGTTAGCTAAATTTTTCTGGTGACACATAATTATGATACTGTAAAAAAGTAAGATGAAAAAAGTTCAATCGAAATGATTCGACAAGAATCATGCAAGAAAATAAACAAAACACTTTCGATCAACATGTCCCGACGTTCTACTCTAGGAAAAATAAAAGTAGATGTATCAGTAAGAACAAAGAGGTGCGAAGTCACTCCAAGATCTAGAAGACACCACCTGATGGACGTCGTTGGCATCCATCGTCCCCAAGTCAGAAAGGTCAAGGTACACGATTTGAAATCCCTCTTTTATTAAATTACAAAAATTATCAAGTATATGCCAGGTCAAGATCTGCCTGTATGCTATACAAACACTTTATTATCACGTATAGAGCATTTTGCCCTAAAACACATTTGTTTTTCTCCAATGACTCAAATACTCATATGATATGCAAACAAAGACCTATGGCATAACCCCATAGTACATGAGTCGAACAATTATGATGTTAGCATCTTAGGCCTAGGCACTACGGTCAATCAAATAGAGTACGAGAAAATCCAATTCAAAACAAAAAACAAAAAGTTAATAAAAAAGTACTTTTGTGACGTATGTTCTAATTTCTACAGTGCTTGATCGTGAGAGAACCCTTCGATGTAATAGGCTATGCCCAATCTCAAACAAGTCCAAAGTACAGTTCGAGGCACTCAGTCATGCGAGGGTCCAAAGGCTCGATGGAGTTCTTGACCTCAAACTGATTAAAGTGCTCATTAATACCGAAGTACATATCACACAAGGGTCAATTGCACTCAACGAAGTGCTCGACCTCAAATGACCAAAGTACTCGTCAAACCCAAAGTGCCATCATGCAAGGGTCCAAAGGCTCGATGGAGTTCTTGACCTCAAGTTATAAAAGTACTCATTTAAACCGAAGACTAGTCACTAGAGGGGTCATTGTCCTCGATGGAGCACTCGAACTCAAGTGATCAGGGTTCTCATTAATCATTTCAAAATTATTGTCATTAGAGATCTTATGAGATCGATCTCTAATGATCAAAGTAAGTAAAACTAATATATCACAAAGGTACTCTATTTGTTTTCAAGTTGTACTATTGTCTACTGGCAGGGTGTAACACCCTAGGTGTTTGTCACTAGTTAAGCAGTGGGTTTCAGCTCCAACATGACAAGTTCAGTGGTAATCAAGAGCTCTAGTTCAAACTTGTAAGTGGTGACAAAGGTGTTGGGATCAACTCTCTAAGAATGAGCCCCAACTTAAACTTGGACATCACACCTTTACTTCTATGTTGACCCCTTTTTAAAAGGTGTGCCCAAGTAATGTTGAAAGTGCTCCTTTCATGTTCCTCACATCTATTTCCATCTACATTGACTATTGAAAAAGTTTCATGAAGTTTGGAAACAAGAAGTCACATGAAATGATAAGTTATATTCTTGCTTGAATTGCACTATTATGTGAATGAGAACATGTGGTGTCAACCAAACCTTGTAACCTTACTCAAACAACTCTACTTAAACTCAGGAACAAAATTTATGAAGGGTTCATGTTGAGCAAATGTCCAGAAAACACTTCAATGGATCAAAAAGGACAATTTAGGGTTTATCATGATGCTGCTTTGACCAAGATGAACCAATGATTTTGTTACCAGTGGTGAAGTTTGACCTTTAATAAAAGTTGAAGTTTGAGTAGAGTACAACAAACTTTATGTTTGTACTGATCCCCAATTCAACTCTTAAGTGACTCAAATAGTGGCCTCAAGTTTGAATGCAGTGCTCCTTTGGGGCTCTCAGAAATCTATCCCTGATCGGCAACAACGAGTTGACATGTTGTAACATTTTTATCTTCCAAATTCATATAGTAACTTAACTGGATTCCTTAATATGAGTTGAAGTACACTTTGTGAAGGAAACAACAAAATACATCTTAGCATATTTGGAGCTCATTTGGTCATTCAAAGGTTCTCTCCAAAATGACAAGTTCACTAAATTCGGTCACACAGCTGAAACTCTAAAATCTGAATTTTAGTTTCATCTACCTATCTTTGGAGATTTGTATCTTCCTAACCGAGCTAAACCAGTCCATGATCCTTTAAGCCAAGTTGCAGAGCAAGATGTGTACAACAAACTTTGTTCAAAGATTCAATCCTAAATCACCATCTAAGTTTGTGAAACAGAGGCTCGAAGATTGAATCTGTAGCTATTTTTAGACTTAGAAATATTCTAAGTCTGAGATTAGTAACCACTTATTTGACATGCCATGTTCTCATGTTTTTGTTAAGCAACTCAAGTTGAGCCAAATATAAAGTTGGACTATATGTTTGGCAAAGAGCATGCAAAAAGATGGCACCAATTTGACTTTGTTTTGACCATCAATTTGGATTTTTGCTCATGGCTATCAATGTGCTGACATTATCATGTTGGGGCACTAATTACCCACTAATCTGTTACTCTATTGGTGAGCACCCTAAATATGAGTTGGAGAGCATCAGGAAAGGAACAATTTTGCTTTAAGGCCCGAGGCCCAGATCGGACGGTAAGCAGCCCAAAATCGTGCCCCAAGCCGGTCACTTCGTCGCCCACTACCTGTTCATTGAAATGGGCGTGTGGCCACCATGCAGCGTCCCACCTCCTTGTCGTGTGATCGTGCCCTTGCTCCTCTATGAGCAGACACCTGAGCCCTCCCTCAGACTCACTCACTCAATTTCCTTGGCTCTCCCCTCGCTCTATGGCGCATGCACGTGGGCACACCGAGCTTCGCCATGGCCGCCATCGAGCAGAGCTCACTACCACTGCTGCGAGCCTCCTCCATCCCAACTAGCCTCGCCTCTGTGTTCCTTGAGCCACCTCGTGCGCATCGCACCTCTCCTCCAAATGCCTCCACCATCGTGCGTTGTTGCCACCGGCGCCCACCCAGCCATCGCCACCAGCACGCGCGGCCAGGCCATGTTGGACCACTACGGTGCAAACCGTGGCTACCAGCGGATGTGCATGGACCCTTAGGTGCTCCATCGCCTCTTCCTCGCCACCGACAAGTAGCCTTGTCGCCGAAATCCAGCCTCCCTGGTTAGCTCCTCTACTCTGCGTCCGAGGAGGAAGAAGAGGGACCTCACGCTCAAATAGGAAGAATGGGAAGTGCCTAACTGCAAAGCTATTGACTCATGTGAACAGTGCCTAGAAGGATGTTTTCACTAGAATTTGTTTTTGGGGAAGTTCAGGGTCTCTGATGCAAATGTGTTTCTCCTTTATTGCTTTTTAATTAAGCTAAAACTTTGGAAAATCATAATAAATCGTAGAAAAACGTAAAATAACAAATGAAGACTTTTGGAATCCTTGAGAGTAAATCTATGCAGTAGAGTCATGGTATGACATGTGTTAGTAGAAGGTTTTTGCTGTTTTTATTTATCTATGTTAATTTGGGTTTTTGAGAAATAAATTCATATCTAAAGTTGCGCTGCTCCAATTGCTATGAAATTTTTATGGTAGGCTACTAATGCTATATGTGTGATGTGTTAAAATTTCATGCTCATTGGATACTGTATGGTTGAGTTATTGATTTAACTTATTTAGTGCTTGATAAATAATTTTAAATGAGTTATAATTTTTTATGAAGGTGTAAAAATGGAAAATGTTGTTCCATTACCTTGGTAGGAGGTTGTTGTGTCATGTTGATACATAATATGGCCATGTGTTTGTAGAAAATAGTGTGTTTTAGATTTATCTTACTCTCACATGTTTTCTTGCAATAACAATTTGTCTTTTTTGTCATACTTAATATATAAAACCTGAGCATGTAAGATCTGTACAGTAATAATGTTTTGTCATCATCTATCTCTCAGAAAAATTTAAGATCCAAATGTATTGTTTGCAACATCACCTATAATTAATATATAGGTTTTTATATATAGAAAGAGAGAATTCCTTATTTGACATCAGACAAATGACTCGTTCCTTTTTTGGCCCTCAAAAAATTTTCGTTCCCTATTTAACACTGAGTTCAACTTTCATTCCTTATACGACACTCCGTTAGATTTTCCATCCGGGAACCGTTAACTGCCCTGTGAAAAGACGATTTTGCCCATATGGTGTTGGAGATGACAGTTAGAAAACCTAAAGTTTTTTTGAAAAAAAAGAAATAGTGGCGTTTCTTTTTTTTCAAAAAAAACTTTAGGTTTTCTAACTGTCATCTCCAACACCATATGGGCAAAATCGTCTTTTCATAGGGCAGTTAACGGTTCCCGGATGGAAAATCTAACAGAGTGTCGTATAAGGAATGAAAGTTGAACTCGGTGTCAAATAGGGAACGAAAATTTTTTGAGGGCCAAAAAAGGAACGGGTCATTTGTCTGATGTCAAATAAGGAATTCTCCCATATAGAAAAGCTAATGAAAATTTGTTAGAAGATGCTTGTGTTTATGCCATGTAATACTTCTAATAATTGGTGCTAGGTAATGTGATTGCTCAGTTATAGTAAGGAGTTTCATGGAGCTGCATATATAGCAACAAAATGTTAGTTGTTAACAACATAAATAGTAAATGCATGTAGTTGTATCTTTGCTATTATGGCTGCATGTACAGTTTTTGTGGTGGTGATATTTTCATGATGCAAATGATTTTTTATGTAGATATGTTGAATACAAAAGTTGTATATAATTTTCTTATCTTGCTTGTCCTACAATTTCATGATTTTAGGCCTGCTGGTGTTGGAGTTATAGATTTTACAAGTTTTTTGTTAGCTTTTGCATGTCCTCTGGACAGATCTGAATGATTGTATTGTTTGGCTTATTTAAACATGGAATCATGTATTGGTTATAGTAGGAGAGTTATAGTGCTTTTCCTATGATTTCTAAAATATCTAAGATCACTGCTTTTGGTGGTCTATAACTCTAGTTATTGCTATTCAAAGTAGAATGACAGGTTCTGTCCAAATCAGGACAGAGATGTCTTTATTGGGTTGTTTAGCATTGTTAGATGTAGAATCATCTTATGATGATAATAAGAAGGTTATAGATAACTCTATAATCTTTCCATAAAGTTAATAATCATGTTTGTTGGATGATTAAAACTTTAGTTATGCATTTCTGAAGTTCATGTCAGTTTTCTGTCCTAGTTTGAGACAATCGGCTTGTTAGTGTTTTTCACCCTTGTTTACCTTTGAATCAGCTCTAGGTGTAAAAAATAAAGTTGTAGACAATTTCCTAAGATTTCTAGAAAGTCTAGGGTCACCAATGTTTGATGCTTATAGCTCCAGTTATGGTTACAACAAGTGACTATTGTGCTACTGTCCAGAATCTGAGCATGCACCTAAAATTGTTTGCTTCACTTTGCATTGCTTTGTTTGCTTGTTAGTGTGAGCTCATGACACTCTAGAGTCAAATTGATCTACCTGACATATCTTATAAATGTGTTATATAATGTTGGTCAAGCACGTAACTAATAAATGATCTTGATGCATGTTTTGCTAGAGCTTTAATTATGTTGATGTCGTTCACCGCAGCCCTAGTTCTTATGTGATGCTAGGCTTAATTAGTTATTGATGGTTAAATGTTTGTAATAGTTTGACTTGAGTTAACTGGTATGCCATGCTTGTTATGCTTGCTATCTCTATGCTAGACTTGAGTGATAGTTAGTTAAATGACTTGCTCTCTAAGTGCATATATCTTGAGGTGTAACCTTATACTTGTCTTGAATTCTTTTATATGATGCATCTCCTATTACCATTCTTCACATTCATGCACTTGCATTGTTGCATCTCATCTAGGTACGCTAGATGCACAACGCATATATGTGAAGCACGTGATGATGGAGTCGAACCAGAAGACGGTGTTGGTGGACCTATTCTAAAGATGGAAGGACCCCTAGAGTGCATGCCTAGAGTGGAAGATGTTTTCCAAGATGGTGCAAGCTAACTAAATAGACTTTATGTTGGTTCCCAGGCAAGCCCTAGAGCATTCTAAACCTCCTATGTTTTACAAATATCAATTTGAGTCCTTTTATGTTTGATGCTTTAGGTTATAGGAGTTGATTGGAAACTCTTGATGCATATAATTTCCTTGTCCAAACATATACCTTGAACCCTGTGTAGGTCCAGGATTGAATATATGCTTAGCCATGCTTAGACCGATAGAAGTCAGGTGATTTCCTGTCACCTGCGAGATATAGGTGGATACCGGAGCACGGTTGGCTCTATTTGCTATTGTGGAAAAATAACCATGGGATGTAATCTAAGTGGTGACCGGGTGGGATTTCATATGCAATAGTGTTGGGTTGGCTATGTTGATCCCATCGGTGTCGATTAAGGACCGTACCATTGCTGGCACTTCTGCCGAGATTGGACGCATGCCTCTCACTTAGCTGGCCAGATAACTCGTTCCGACCATGAAGCCAAGTAGCTCAACTCATGCCGAGCCTCGTTCTATTAGAGTGCGCACAATGGAGGTAGTAAGGATGTGTGAGGAGCCAATGTGAGGCCAAGGGTAGGTTAGAGTCCTGATCAACCTAGCATCCGGTAGTGTCCCTGATTATGCGGCGCTGATCAAACACGTGAATTGGACCTGAGTTGTACCAAAGGTGACCTAAGACTACCTTGGCGTAGGTATGTCTAGGTTTGTGTTAAGAATAACTTCCCAGCTAGTTGCAACCAATTCAAATCGTCATCTCTCCTGGATAGTGAGAAACTCGACTAGCTCCAACATCGTAGTAATTGGATTATGGAATATGATGGTTCTGATGAATATGAAAATCTTACACTAGCTATGGTTACTATTGTTATGCTGCTAAATGACATAGCACATGTTTGGCACAGGTTAGTTGCTAATCTAGAGATGAATTGCTATAATTAACTTGATGACCGAATTATAAAATGTATAGCTAAATTAGTGGCTTTTTATGCAAAATGTTGTCAAGCTAGCTCCACTTATAAAGCCTTGCATGATCCTTAGAGTTACTTTATTTTTGGTTTATGACGGGTAAGTCTAGCTGA
This sequence comes from Miscanthus floridulus, assembly GCF_019320115.1. Classification (NCBI taxonomy): domain Eukaryota; kingdom Viridiplantae; phylum Streptophyta; class Magnoliopsida; order Poales; family Poaceae; genus Miscanthus; species Miscanthus floridulus. Next base: position 51,216,634 of record NC_089598.1, on the reverse strand, counting down.
GTACATTCGAGTACTCAGGGTTTATCCCACCATGTTGTAGGTGAAGTTCTTGGCCTGTTGAAGATGGTGGCTAACCGCTAGTGGGCTCAGCGACTCTTTATAGTCTTCTTATCAATATGCTTTTGTCAGAGGATGTCATGTATGCTAGCAATGTATTTGGAACTTATATTATTGTAATAATTTGAAAGCTATGTTGTTTTCACTAATCAGTTTTGAAACCCAAACTTGTATTATCATTGGTGAACTCATTGTAAGTATTATTTCTGCTGCAACTCCGTGTATATGATGTGTATTTGCTTAATCATGCGATCTTGGTTGTGATGTTGATTTACCATGGTCCTTCATGACACTCGGCGGACTACCGGGTTTATATAAGTGAAAGTATGTGCGCGCCAACATGTTAAATAGGGACAGCCATACATGATCTTGTATAAATTAGGTTGTTCTACCATAGCTGGCATCAGAGCAAGATTAAGCATAATACTATCATGTACATAGTTTTAAAAGCAAAGTTTTAGTTTTAAAAAGCCTATTTTGACCAATACTTTAGCTATAGGCAAATTTATCAAAACTAATTTGCAAAACTATGCTAGCGATAACCTGCGATTAAGCCCAATTAAGGACTACTAGGTGGCTAATCAAACTGATACTAACTTTGGGGGGATTTACTTAATTGCAATTTTTATTTCATCATCCATACGGTGTGCTATTATATGGATGTCTTTCACTTAAATGGTAATGTATGGATCAATATACCTCTACGCCCAGGTAAGTTGGTGAGTGGCATGACCGCAAGATGTGAACGTGCGGTCAAAGGGGAGAGGTAGTTTTGATACTTAAGTATATATATCTCATATATATACGGAAGTATTTAATTGTGGGTTAGTTTTGGTACGGTTGCACATCATAGTCTATAAGTATGCATATGGGTAGCTTTGATATAGAAGTATATATATATATATATATGGAAATATTTAGAATGAAACCGAGAGACCAGACTTTCATTTCTGTATATATATATATATATAATTGTGGGCTTGGGCTGAAATGAAATTCTTTTGCAGGTACGCTAACCATGAATGCGTAGATTGAATGTAGCTGACGACTAGCTATATATCGAGAGAGTACATGTTATGCCACCGAAATAGAATGTGACTGCCACCTTAGGCTAGCAATTTTGTGAGGACAAAAAGGATGGTCATGCATCATGATTGTGCTTGTGCATAAATATGCTCCCCTCACCCTTGTTCTAATAATAAGTAACTTGTGATCAATGTGATGTTACTATCTTCCCTGTGTGAAGCTAGGCAAAATGCCTTGTTCCAAACTGCTTGAATAGCTGTGCTTGAAGATAGTATGTGATTAGCTTTGCCTTATATGTTTGCTTCCAAAGGAAATATATGACAAGTTAGTAGTTAGCAAAAACTTCACCCTTTTGAAAACGAAAACTGGTAGTGATACCTTGTTAGAAGCCTGCACATGTTTTTCTTTTAAATATAATGTCAGGTTTTTCATTTCAAGTTATCTTCACATTAGTTCTTTAGACGTGTGGTTGCTTGCTTTTTAGGTATTACCATGATTTATGTGTGAATGTGTTGTGATCTAGGAGGTACCATAGTTGTCACCCCTTTTGTCCTCGGTAAGCATGTGAGTATGAACAGCCTTATCCTAGAACAACACTCAAGTTTTGTTAATCTCATCGTTGTTTCCAAGTAGATTCCCTTGCTTAGGAGCTTGAGCCTGTGTGTGTGATTGTTAGCCCTTGAATGTTTGTGTATCCATGCTTTTGCTTGACTCATGAGTTCAAGCTTGGTTCCCTTAAATGCTTGCATATGTCATGGATGTCTTGCTCCTGTGTGTGAAGACCCTGCCCAAAAATCCTTGTCGAACATTTTGCCCTTATCCTAAAGGTGATCTGGTGCAACACTAACATCTTGCTGCCTGATCCTCAGAGTCTTTTCCTTGTAAATCATTTTGTTGCTTTATCAACTGAATCCCTAGTCAGTGTATCAGCTCTATCCCTTGAATCTCACTTGTTTAATCTCCAACTCTCTCAAGTCTCAGAATGTTTATCAGTCTTGATCTTATGTTGCTGCCCAACAAGACCAAATCTCATGCAATCTTTTATCTGGTAATCCCCTTAGTAAATGCAAGGCGTGCGTGAAATTAAAGCAAGAGTCTCATGCTCTGTTATCTTCATTAGTTAATTTATGTTTCTCTTGTGCCATGTCTTTACCTTGGACCACCCTTGTTGACTCCTAATCTTGTGACTACCTTTGCCTGTCATCCCTCCTTCGCATGGTGCATGGTCCTATGCAACCCAATTTGTGCCATGTGAGAACTCTTGTGAGTTGTAGGTTCAGTAATGGTGCCATGATTAGCGATCTACGGTGCCACGACAAAACCAAGAGCCTCTTGTGGCGGTCGACACAAGGTTGTGCTGCTCGGCACGCGCTGGTATTGAGGTTTCTATTCATGACCCACTATGGAACTACACCAATGAGTTGTCTCCTCGTGAGCTTTTCCTTGGTAATCTCTCCATATCCTATCAAAAGATCCATATATCAGACCAAAAGTAGTAGAGTTTGCTTCTAAAGTTACAAAAAGGATAACATGGAAGAATAGATCACCGACATAAACAATAGCAGACTACAAGAGGTGGTAGACAAGTGACTCTACTTGACTATCCCTATAATGACATCGGTCATCTAGTGAGCAACTTATGTCATCCCTGTTGGATTAGAAAGTTACACAACACTTAACGTTGGACAAGTCATCAGTTAGATGATAATGGGTGGAGATATTATGTGTTGTAATAGGTCACCTAGTACTCATGAGCTTCCTATCCAAGTTCTCAATCTTTAGGTGCCTAAGGATCATGCAGATAAAAACCGACCTTCTTCGGTGTCACCCCTTCTCGGCTGACTTCCATGGCGACTATTTGTTTGCGCATCCACTACAATTGATGCCATCAAAAAGGAAATTTTGGAGCTTTTTAAGTGTTGAGAGACAACTAATTAGTTACTAGTAGGAAGATTAATCTCTAGCTAGGTAATGACTCTTTGGTAGCCCTAAAGGCTATGTCTCACAGAACAATGTTAAGCAAAGAAACACCAAAGTCAGTCAACAATGTAAGTACTTCTTTCTTCTCCAGACACTATGTTGTCAAGTCAATTCCATCTTGGAGAATCACACGGGTAGCGCAAGATGTTGTATCAGCTACATAAAAAGCTAGAGAAACCACGTCCCTAGTCGCGGTCAGCATCGTTATGTATATGGTGCTATCAAAGGATTTGTTCAGGACTCTATTGGATAAAGCATAATAGGGTAGTTAGAAATGGTCCCTTATCTTTGTCAGACTGTCCCTCTACATGTAGTATGCATTGTGCCCTACAAAAACAACCCACAAGTCTAGTGCTTGTGTATCATCGAGTTGGTGTCTAAATCAACGGTTGAGGTTGTTTCCTAAGAGGCATGTAAGGAAAAACCCAGCTTCCATCCTTAGCAAGAAATCTACCGCTGTCATAAAAAGAGATAGAGAGTGCAGAACACACTCCACAACGTGTGAAGTAAAGAAAAAGAAGAACGAGAAATCTATCTAGATTTTCTGGCACTCAACCGATTATCTTTAAGCAGGTGATTAGAGGCTCAAACATGGTTGGATTGCCACAAAACTTGGCAAGCTCATTCCTTGCTTACAGTACATTGATGTCTTAAGTTGGTTTGAGGATTGGTTGAGTAAAGCACAAGATTTGAGAGATGTTTTGTTAGTTCGATCACAAAATTTCAGAACAAAGCAGTTTTGGTAGATGATTTGTTTGGATAGTCAAACGATGTCCATTTGAGCTGAATGTTGGTCAGTAGTTAAAGGACTCTTGGATCTATATGCCTACAAAAATTAATGCACAACGGAGCAGTAGTTTGTAGGATATGAACTGATTACCGAGAGGTACATAATCTATGATTTCTCTGCTAACTACTATCATCCCCCATATTAGAAGGTTGTGTTTGTAGTTTAGGTCATGTTGGCAATGTGATGATTGTTAATTCTATATATGCCCTAGAGAAGACTCCTTGCACCCCTTTGTGTACTGCTTTTGCCCTCTCATATCAACAATGCTTGAGCAGTCAAGGTGTTCTATAAGTCAATTTGTGTCATTGCAAGTCAAAAACAAATTGAAAAATGTCAAACAACAGATTTTAGATTATGATTTTGAGTTGTTCATTGACATTAGAAATGAAGCTTCAATGTCAAAAGTAGTTCAACAAGTAAGCTTTGTTGGATTGTAATTGTACCATGAAAGAATGTTGTACTCAAGCTAATTTGGTAGAGGACTGCTTTTCGAACTTCATGAATAAATCCTCGACCACTACTGTCCTTCAAGCATCACTTTTCTCCTTTTTAGTAGCGATCTTTAACATCATCTCGTCCTTTGGTACTTTTGTGTTTTTACCCAAGAGATTGCATCAGATTCAACCTAGATAACTGTTGTCGCTTGGATACGAGGATCCCCTTAACTAATGATCATCAAAACCGCTAAGCCGATAGAGTCAGCTATCACATTCACCGCTCTCTTAATAGACTTAGATAATACCGTGTTATCATTAGAGAAAGAGAACTGCACATATGGAACATTATGTAGTTTTCCATCAGTTGGCATTTGAGTGATTGGATAGTTACGACCGGCATAGGCATGGCCTATTGGATTAGTCGATTTTTCACTACTTCAGAAGATGTTTACCCCATCTATGATCTCATCCCTTATAGAAAGTTGTACACGCTATGCCCGCTAGAGAGGCAGAGGATGCGAGTAGTTCATTATGCTCTAAACAACCCTTCCTACACCAAGAACAAGAACTCAGAACAGTGTTGTCCTAGATTCCTCCTAGAGTAACAATGCTTCATGGAAGTCAATGAAGGAAATTCTTCAGACACAATGTACTACGAAGAGCAAGTATCAGAAAGTTGTCTTGATCAAATTAGCCTCTCTGATGCTCGAAGCTAAGTAGCCTAATGCTATCGTTGATATTTGAAAACGGGTGACATGCTTCTTTTCCCTTAAAAGTCTTTCGCACTGAATCTCAAGGCGAGATTCTCATAAGGGGGGAGGGCTGAAACACCCCAGGTGTTTGTCACTAGTTAAGCAGTGGGTTTGAGATCCATCATGACAAGTTCAATGGTAATCAAGAGCTCTAGTTCAAACTTGTAAGTGGTGACAAAGGTGTTGGGATCAACTCTCTAAGCATGAGCCCCAACTTAAACTTTGACAACAAACCTTTACTTCTATGTTGACCCTTTTTAAAAGGTATGCCTGAGTAATGTTGAAAGTGCTCCTTTCATGTGCCTCACATCTATTTCCATCTACATTGTCTATTGGAAAAGTTTCATGAAGTTTGGAACCAATAAGTCACATAAAATGATAAGTTATATTCATGCTTGAATTGCACTATTATGTGAATGAGAACATGTGGTATCAACCAAACCTTGTAACCTTTCTCAAACAACTCAACTTAAACTCAAGAACAAAAGTTATGAAGCATTGCTGGAATTTATTTTCGTGGAAGTTCAGGGTCTCAGATGCAAATGTGTTTCCCCTTTATTGCACTTAATTTAGCTAAAATTTTGGAAAATCATAATAAATCATAGAAAAATCATAAAATAGCAAATAAAGACTTTTTGGAATCCTTAAGAGTATATCTATGCAGTAGAGTCATGTTATGACATGTGTTAGTAGAAGGTTTTTGCTGTTTCTATTTATCTATGTTAATTAGGTTTTTCTAGAAATAAATTCATATCTAAAGTTGTGTTGCTCCAATTGCTATGAAACTTTTATGGTAGACTACTAATTCTATATGTGTGCTGTGGTAAAAATTTCATGCTGATTGGATGTAGTATGGTTGAGTTATTGATTTAACTTGTTTAGTGCTTGATAAATAATTTTAAATGAGTTATATTTTTATGAAGGTGTAAAAATGGAAAATGTTGTTCCATTACCTTGGTATGATGTTGTTGTGTCTTGTTGATACATAATATGGCCATGTGTTTGTAGAAAATAGTGTGTTTTAGATTTACCTTGATCTCACATGTTTTCTTGCAATAGCAATTTGTCTTTTTTATAATAATTAATCTATAAAACTTGAGCATGTAATATTTGTATATTAATCATGTTTTGTCATCATATATCTCTCATAAAAATTTGAGATTCAAATGAGATGTTTTCAACATCACCTATAATTGATATATAGGTTTTTATATATAGAAAAGCTAATGAAAATTTGTTAGTAGGTCCTGTGTTTATGCCATGTAATACTTCTAATAATTGGTGCTAGGTAATGTGATTGCTTAGTTATAGTTAGGAGTTTCATGGAGCTGCATATATAGCAACAAAATGTTAGTTGTTAACAACATAAATGGTAAATGCATGTAGTTGTATCTTTGCTGTTATGGCTGCATGTACAGTTTTTGTGGTGGTGATATTTTCGTGATGCAAATGATATTTTATGTAGATATATTAAATACAAAAGTTGTATATAAGTTTCTTATCTTGCTTGTCCTACAATTTCATGATTTTAGGCCTACTGTTGTAGGAGTTATAGATTTTACAAGTTTTTTGTTAGCTTTTGCATGTCCTCTAGACAGATCTGAATGATTGTATTGTTTGGATTATTTAAACATGGAATCATGTATTGGTGATAATAGGAGAGTTGTAGTGCTTTTACTAATATTTCTAAAATTTCTAAGATCACTGCTTTTGGTGGTCGAGAACTCTAGTTATTGCTATTCAAAGTGGAATGACAGGTTCTGTCCAAATCTGGACAAAGATGTCTTTATTGGGTTGTTTAGCCTTGTTACTTGTAGAATCATCTTATGATGATAATAATAAAGTTATAGATAACTCAATAAGATTTCCATAAAGTTAAGAATCATGTTTGTTGGATGATTAAAACTCTAGTTATGCATTTTCTGAAGTTCATGTCAGTTTTTTGTCCTAGTTTGAGCAGATCGGCTTGTTAGTGTTTTTCACCCTTGTTAACCTTTGAATCAGCTCTAGGTGTAAATAACAAAGTCTAGGATCACCTTTGTTTGATACCTATAGCTCCAGTTATGGTTGAAACAAGTGACTACTGTGCTACTACCTAGAATCTGAGCATGTACCTAAAATTGTTTGCTTCACTTTGCATTGCTTTGTATGCTTGTTGGTGTTCGCTCATAACACTACTAGAGTTAAATTGATCTACCTGACGTTTCATATAAATGTGTTATATAATGTTGGTCAAGCATGTAACTAATAAATGATCTTGATGCATGTTTTGCTAGAGCTTTAATTACGTTCGTGTCGTTCACCGCAGCCCTAGTTTTTATGTGATGCTAGGCTTAATTAGTTCATGATGGTTAAATGCTTGTAATAGTTTGACATGAGTTAACTGGTGTGCCATGCTTGTTATGCTTGCTATCCCTATGCAAGACTTGAGTGATAGTTAGTTAAATGACTTGCTCTCTAAGTGCATATGTCTTGAGGTGTAACCTTATATTTGTCTTGAATGCTTTTATATGATGCATCTAATGTTACTATTCTTTGCATTCATACACTTGCATTGTTGGATCTCATCTAGGTATGCTAGATGCACAACACGTGGACGTGAAGCACGTGATGATGGAGTTGAAATACAAGACGGTGTTGGTGGACCTATTCTAAAGATGGAAGGACCCTTGGAGTGCATGCCTAGAGTGGAAGATGTTCCCCAAGACGGTGCAAGCTAACTGAACTGACTTTATGTTGGATTCTAGACAAGCCTCAGAGCATTCTAAACCTCCTATGTTTTATAAATATCAATTTGAGTCCTTTTATATTTGATGCATTAGGTTATAGGAGTTGATTGGAAACTCTTGATGCATATAATTTCCTTGTCCAAACATATACCTTGAACCCTATGTAGGTCCAGGATTGAATATATGCTTAGCCATGCTTAGACTGGTAGAAGTCGAGTGATTTTCTATCACCTACGAGATATAGGTGGATACCTGTGCACAGTTGGCTAGTTTTGCTATCGTGGAAAAATAACCATGGGATGTAATCTAAGTGGAGACCGGGCTAGATTTCATATGCAATGATGTTGGGTTGGCTATGTTGATCCCATCTGTGTCGATTAAGCACCGTACCATTGCTGGCACTTTTGCCGAGATTGAACGCATGCCTCTCACTTAGCTGGCTAGATAACTCGTTCCGACCATGAAGCTGAGTAGCTCAACTCAGGCCGGGCCTCATTCTGTTAGAGTGCACACAGTGGAGGTAGTAAGGATGTGTGGGGAACCGGTGTGAGGCCAAGGGCAGGTTAGAGGCCTAATTGACCTAACATCCAGTAGCCCTGATTGTGCGGCGCTGATCGAACCTGAGTTGTACCAAAGTTGACCTCAGACTACCTTGGCATAGGTATGTCTAGGTTTGTGTTAGGAATAACTACCCAGCTGGTTGCAACCACTTCAAATCATCGTCTCTCCCAGATAGTGAGAAATTCGACTAGCTCTAGCATCGTAGTAATTGGATTATAGAATATGATGGTTCTGATGAATATGAAAATCTTACATCGGCTATGGTTACTATTGTTATGCTACTAAATGATATACCACATGTTTGGCACAGGTTAGTTAGTAATCTAGAGATGAATAGCTATAATTAACTTGATGATTGAATTATAAAATGTATAGCTGAATTAGTGGATGTTTATGCAATGTCTAGGTTTGTGTTAGGAATAACTACCCAGCTGGTTGCAACCACTTCGAATCGTCGTCTCTCCCGGATAGTGAGAAATTCGACTAGCTCTAGCATCGTAGTAATTGTATTATGGAATATAATGGTTCTGATGAATATGAAAATCTTACACCGGCTATGGTTACTATTGTTATGCTACTAAATGATATATCACATGTTTGGCATAGGTTAGTTGCTAATCTAGAGATGAATAGCTATAATTAACTTGATGACTGAATTATAAAATGTATAGCTGAATTAGTGGATGTTTATGCAAAATGTTGTCAAGCTAGCTCCTCTTATAAAGCCTTGCATGATCCTTGGAGTCACTTTATTTTTGGTTTATAATGGGTAAGTCTAGCTAAGTACATTCAAGAACTCAGGGTTTATCCCACCATGTTGCAGGTGAAGTTCTCAGCCTGCTGAAGATGGTGGCTAACCGCCAGTGGGCTCAGCAACTCTTTATAGTGTTCTTATCTATATGCTTTTGTTAGAGGATGTCACGTATGCTAGCAATGCATTTGGAACTTATATTATTGTAATCATTTGAAAACTATGTTGTTTTCACTAATCGGTTTTGAAACCCAAACTTATATTATCATTGGTGAACTCAATCTAAGTATTATTTCTGCCGCAACTCTGTGTATATGATGTGTATTTGCTTAATCATACGATCTTGGTTGTGATGTTGATTTACCAAGGTCCTTCGTGACACTCGACGGACTACAGGGTTTATATAAGTGAAAGTATGTGCGCGTCAACGTGTTACACGGGGACAGCCATACTTGATCTTGTATAAATTGGATAGTTCTGCCACATAGGGGCCTTTTCATAAAATTGAAAGAAATCGATTGAGGGTTGTCGGAACTAACCGAACAAATAAAATTAGTTACCGCCATATCATCGGTCCTTTCTGTTGCTTTGGCTACACTTCCTTCTCCCTAGCTCAAACATGCTTAGGGGCTGGAGCCTACCGATAGCCCCATTCAATGTCCTTTCAATTATAGAAAGACTCAAGGGCTACCCTAAAATGATAGACATTCAAACAGCTAAGCTAATCTTTATGTAGAACATGGATCAGCATTGCTCACATAAAGATTAGGGAGGCGATCATTTACTCTATTAAGTCTCTACTCTTTATTTGAATAATTTCTTTATTCAAACAAAGAGTCGGGGGCTACTATACATATATACCTACCAAACCTCGATTTTCCCAAACATATAGAAGTCTGAATGCTCGAACACACACAGTTGCTAGGAACAATCATACAGATAGACCGTTCGAGTCTCGAGTACACCAATCCTATGACCAATGTGAAAATGGCGCATGACAATGCAAGAAGGAAAATTATAGATAAAATAAAATTGCTTAAATGATACAAAATGATAATGTGTTCAACATTACAAAAATTGTCTTAGGGTAGTGCCAATGTTCCACAACATGGTGATTGATGCATGATAGAAAGTCACTTACCATCTTCATCATCATCGTCATCAATGGAGAAATTGAGCTTCTCAACAAAAGCAACGACCGTGGGGTAGATTCCATATCAAGTAATTGCTGAGCATCGTCCGCCTGACTACAATTGTAACCTTGCAGTATGAGACTCAGGTCAAAATCAGGCTAGTGGCTCTTGATGACTCCCACCACGTGCTCAATAGCACTGATGGTGCCCTTGGTCAGTTTCTCCTCAACAGTGGCCCGACGTTCCTCGACAGCCTCAAGCTTTTTTTGCAACTCCTTAGCTTGCTGCTTCAAAGTCGCCTTCTCCATCTCTAGGATATCGACATGTTTGCGTAGGCCTAAGGAAAAATAACAAGGAGTTAGGGCTCGAAAAGCAGCGGGCGTACTTCAAAAGTACATCAAAGCTTACCTTCATTACCCTCTAGAAGATCATACACCTCCTGCTACAGCTTAGCATTGTCTGAGTTAGACTACTTGGCTCTTTTGAGATCTCCTTCCCAAAGATCACAGAAGCCTTGCATCTCTTGGACAAGAGCACACAATCGAGAGGGGCTTCTCTCTAGGAGTATATCCTTGGCCTCCTCAGCCTGGACATTGGTTGTTAAGGCCAAGTTCAATACCTCAAGGGTCGGGGTAGCACTAGGTTCCTCAATAGTAGCCGTATGTGGGGCTTTAGGGGTTTTGGCTTTCCTGCAATAGCAATAGAACATCAGAAGGAACAAGCTTGGGATGAGCAGAAACAAATCTACAAGCTAACAACTTATGGGTCGAGCGGGATTAGGCATCTTAGCTTCTTCGCTCGCTGGCCCATCGGTTTAGGTGCTGGTATGGTTATGGCTTTTTCCTGACTACAAACCTCATGAACACGTTCAAGGTTATCGATATAACTAAAATCCCTGATCAAACGATCAAAAACATCTCTAAGGGGTACCTGATCTTTAGAATGATGTGGTATCTCTTGCTCTACCTCTTGTGGCACCTCCAACTAATCTCCGCTAGTTTTGGTAACTGAAGGGGACTCTTGGACTTACCCTAGCTTCTCTTGGAAGCAAGCAGCTCGAGTTCTTCCACACTTCCATGTGATCTAGTCTTCCTCTTCTCAACCAGGCTAGCACCTCCTTGGGTTTAGTCTGGTCAATAGCTGCTCTTCTAGTCACTCCTTTTTGCTATATCCCCAAGCCCGGCTTGTGGGTAGGCGTAACAGCTCAGGCTTCCCGTGCCTGAGTTGACTCACCCTCCGAGATCTGGCCAGCCGTCGGTTGCTCGGGACCATCATCATAATCACTGCCAATGTCTATCCCTCTGGCGATAGGGCCCAAGGGGACAACATCCTAGTATGCCATGGTGAGTAAACATCAAGATTGTTAAAGAAGCAAGTCAATAAAGACTTCACTTTTACCTGAGGATTGTTTTCGGCATTATATGGCAATGGCACGCTAGTCTAGTTCGACCGATCAACATCGAGGATGTCCTTCACCCTCTGAGTGATCTCTCCATCATACACTTCTAACACAACATCACAAAACTAAATTTAGAAAGAAAAAGACATAAATGCCATCCCCGAACAAGGCCAAATTTGAGATAAGGGCCAGTACCTTCAACCGATTCTTTGGGTGAAGGATCCCTTTGTAGGTGTAGGCCACATCCCACTACTTCAAGTGAACAATCCTCCACCTAACAAAGGTTTCCACCATGAGCGTCATGATAAACTCGACTGCCTAGAGCTCCTGAATATGCGCAATATGTTTTTGCATCCTCTCATTAATGAGAGGGACCGACCTCCACCTTTCATTGGTTATGGGAATCAGTGCCCTACCTTTGATTGAGCTCTCTTCATGGAGCTGGATGTAGAATCATTTTCTCTTATACCCCTTCCAGGAGGTCTTGATTGAGAATATTATATAGTCGCTTCCCTTCCTTACGGAAAACTGACTGACCCGATAGCTAGGTTCTTGGAATAATAAGCAGTAGAATAAAAGTAACGCCACAAGTCCAAATAAGGCTTAACCCCAAGCCACGCCTCGCACAAGAAGGCAAAAATGCTAAGAATAGCTACCCAATTCGGTAGCAAATGTACAAGCTCGATCCCATAATGTCTACAGATCCACTTAAGGAATTTAGACAGAAAAACCCCAAAGCCGCACTTGAAATGCACAATAAAAACCATAGCTTGATGGGTATCGGAGGTGGGATGGTCCTGACCTTTGGTGGCAACCCACTCATAGATCTGTGCATCTGGTAGCAAGCCTCACTCCCACAGTTTCTTTAGGTCCTTCACCTTTCATGGTCGATGTTTTCTAGTACTCATCGGGCTCCATGACCTTGGAAGGCTAGGAAGATTGCGATTTCTCAGCACTCGTTTGGCTTGAGGCACTCATCGAACCCTTAGATTGCTGGCGATTGGAGGCTATGATGGAGCAACGAAGACGAAGGACTCAAGGATGAGAAAAGGGCAGTGGGTGGATGCAAAAATGCAAAAAGGTGTAACAGTGGTTGCCAATGAAGCGGACTGAGGGGTTAAATGGTCGTACAGCCCGCACGATCCCTAAAAAACTACTCAGTAGCCGCGATACATGCCTCGATTTACGCACCCGAAATTATCTCTAGTTAGTTTCTAATTATATTTCATTTAAGATATTTCCTATCTATTTAGAAGAATTCAGTTAAATATTTCCATGTGTTTGGTTAACAAATGAGCAAATCGCTAAAAGATCGACCAGCTCGGGACATGGCGCAACGACTCATAAACAAACCAATCCACTAGGATCAAACAAAGTAGTTGGTCTATTTCTATGCACATTATGTATCAGCAAGTTCAACTGCAAAAATAGACCAATAAAGGTTTTTTCATTGATAACTTCGTTGAAACACGAATTTACAAAGGGGGTACCCTAAAACCCAAATTAACTATTCTAAGACCAATCGTCAAGTTAGGCCTAAACAAATCCTAATCTGCAAGGATGACGAGTTCCTTGAAGAATAGGGACAAAATGGCCCAATCAAGGTGACCGTCACCAAGCTCAGGCACTTGGCGAAGGACTGGGAGGCACGACGGCTTGCTCTAGTGGCCCATCGTCTATCACAGCGTCCTCCTCCTCATCACTCGGGGTGACCTCCTTCACCTCGTTAGCATTAGCTACTGTGACATCTTCATCATCGCTCACCAGGTCCACTAGGGCCCATCGCCGAGGATTTCGATGGCTTCCTGGTTCAGCTCGATGAAGAGCTTCCGAGCAAACTCCCAGTCACCACTCGTATCAACTACAACAGTGACCCAAGGAGTAGATGGCCGACTCTAGAGGGACTAGCGCTGGTGGCAGCAACAATGGAGGCGACCAAACCATCCGACTCATAATCAGAGAGCTCGATAACTCCCTACGGCGGCAGACCCACCTCTAGCTCCCATGGGGCTCGGACGATTATCTCCTCGATGCTCGCTAAGGCCTCTCCTTTCTCCTTCTTCACAATCTTGGCCTCCCCTTGGGAGAGCACCAGGGCTGAGGATGAAGTAGGGGCAGGTACGGCAGGTGACGCCGAGGGGGACAACGAAGGCGAGCCCTTGGCGAACCGCCTAGGCAAATCCTTGAGTAGCAAGCGAGGTATCTTGTGGTGGTGACCGATCATTTTCATCATCATGATTGCAAAACATGGAGATGCTAAGTGGATACAAATCCAACACTTAGATGCCTGCTTATAAAGCCAAGGCTGGGGTGATTGGGAAGGCAAGCCAATCGTCACCCACAAACCGAAGTGACACATTAATCGCAAGACGCGTAGTCCTCAAAAGTCGAGCCAACATGGCCACTTGAGTGCCTGCAACCACCGCCTGACTGGCAAAAAGACTGCATTGACAAGACAAGACAACCCCTAAGTATGGCTTATTTTATTCAATAGCTCATCACCCAACAATGCAACTCTACAACTTCTACTTGACCAACCTTAGGAAAAGGTCGGACCTTTTTTAGTAAAAGTCCCCATTCCGAACACCCTTGAAGGGCCCAAGTATAGGAAGGTTACCTAGTCTCACTTGGCTAACAAGATTAGGGGCTACTAATGGTGCCATACTCCTAGGATTCCCGACTACCGGATATGCTAGCTACCGAATCTATACTGAAAAAGACCCAAAGGTTTATGACTCGCCTATTCAAGGAAGGATATCTAGAGATCATGCCAAGACTCTGACTAGGGCATGACTATGTAACTATAGGGAAAGTAGGCCTCAAATATAAATAGCTAGCTATTCACCCAGCTGTAATCATCGAAACTCTTATAGGCAAATCCATCTTGTACTCGCCATCTCGCTATTCGATGAGATCATAATACAAACAAGTAGCAACTGGACGTACGGCTTTAACTCACTTCTCAGGGGACCAAACTAGTATAAATCTCATGTCCCGACTATGGTTGCTCTCTGCATAAAGCGAATTCCTCCAAGAACCGAATATCTACCGGTAAAAAACACCAAGTTTAAACAAAACCTCAAGTTTAAACAAACATAATCTTAATCACTAAAATTAAACTCAATAAACCAACAAATGTCTCTATGCAATTTTACAAGCCACACTTCATACAAACTTTGTGAAAAGTGACATGTTCATAACATCTCTAAGATAGACGCCTGCATAAAGTTTGTTCTATATACATACACTTATGCTTGTGGGAAAATATTCTAATAGGACAATCATGTTGACTAAGTTGTTGAGGGGTGTGATATAGTTCTGACTTAGAAATCCTACCATTTCCATTCAAAGTACTTGGAGAATTTGTTTTGATAAAAATATAAAACCATAGTATCACATACTCCTCAATTGGTAAGCAATTCCTACCAAAGCCAAATTTGACATCTTGCAAAGTTTCAAGCCTTCCACATATGTTGCTTGTTATTGTGTTGAGTTTGGTCAACTCTTGTTGACCCCTGTTGAGAGATTTATCATGCTCTCAAGATCAAGATCACGTACACTCCACATATACATGCTGCTCCTACACTAGGAGTATGCAAAAACATGCCTCCATCCACCAAAGGTTCTGCTCCTACACTGGGAGTAGACAAAAAATTATTTGTTAGGCAAATACTCCATGTTCTAAAAGATAGTGATCTCTCTCTAAATATGTGGTTTAGAAGAAGAGACATAGGCTATGCAAAAAATTAATATGGACACTGAAGGTCCAAGTACAAAAATAAAAAAATGATGAGCACATGAAGGCTCATGTATTGAAAAAAAGAAGAAAGAACGATAGCCATGTTTCAAAATAATAAATATAGAGAGATCAAATCTACAAAAGGAGTATAGCTTTAGTTTACCCTTCTTCACACATGCACATCTTGATCTAAGAGTGGCACTTCTCTCCTTGGATCCTCGATTTGGCTTTACAACATATGCAGTACAAGTATGTTATATTGTTTATCCCTAACTAAAGCTCGACATAAACCTTTTTAGAAGTAGGAGAAAATAAAAGAAGGCAAAACATTGTTATGCCTTGGTAAGTATTTATATACCATTGAGTGATTTGAGAGTGTTATTTGAGGAGTATAAAGTGAAGTATGCTTTTTCTTGATAAAAACTTCAAAAACTCCAAGTTGCTAAGATGTGAAATTGGGAAGTTGACTTTGTTTTGAGAACTATTCCACTTTTCAACAACCCAAGGAAACATGTTAGCCAACGCCACAAATCCCACTTGTATAAAGAATGTGTTGGAATAATTTTCATGTAAGCCATATATCTTAGGATATTATGCTCATGATTACCTTTATCTCTAAGCTTTGCTCGAGGATGAGCAAATGGCTAAGTGTGGGAGAGTTTGTTAGCGGTTCTTAACTCATATTTTATACCACCAACACATATAAAATTCATCAAAAGAAATCAACAAAACTAGAAATAGGACTTTCAACTAATCATTTCCACAATTTTTGGTGAAATATTTGGTTGTAGGTGACCAACATGAAAATATATCAAAATGAGCCCAAAGTACAACACCCACATAATTCAGCCCAAGCAAAAGAAGAAGCAAAGGACACGTACCTGACACAACTAGACCAAAAGAACCATGGGAATGCACTCCAAGTCTAGCCAAGATCCCACCAGGCGAAGGTGGTGGCGATTGGAGCCGGTCAAGAGTCGGCCGCCCCTAGGGTCAGCTGCCCCCCACCTAACACCACTCGTCCTCTCCTTCATAAGGCGGTGTCCAGGAGCCATGTAGAGGTGGTGCATGCTGGTATTCCAACAAAATAGCCATGAACCTTGCTCCACTGCCTCAATGCATGGAGGCATCCAAAGAATTGAGTGGCCTCCATTCCTCCTCTCCACCTATAAAAGGAGGCCACCCCCTCCTCTTAACACAACACCTCAAGGAGCAAGAGCAACACATAAGAGCATCATTCCAAGGGCTTAGGCCCTAGATAGCTAGTAGAGTTAGTAGGGAGAGATGTGAGGGAGAATACAGGGATGAGCCGGGCTTGTCGGTGTCTCCCCAAGTTTGTACGTCGACAAACACCAGTGTCTCAACGGAGCTTTCTGCTTAGTGAGTGTTCTTGGTTCTCATGGTATAAAGTCTTTGGTTAGTTAAGTTTTGCTCTTACTTGTTTGTAGGTTCGTTGTTTGTCCATGCGGTGAATACTCTAGTAGAGAAGGGCCTTGATAAAGATGGATAACCCTTGCTAGCACGCTAGACTAGTAACCAATAGCATAGACGTGGTGTCTGAGCTAGAAGTTACCTTCATTTGCCTCATGAACCATAGTTGAGGGGTTGGCGGTAGGTGGTGATAGCCCTATCCGTCCCTTGTAATCCCCCACACTCGAGTTCGACGTAGAGTCGTAGGTCGGTATTGCTTGGTAGACCAGGTGTACACCGATGCTCGAAGTAAGCAAGTAGAATTATAGTTTATCTATCCATAGACCCTATAACCATAGGAACCTATCTCAACCTATACCTACTCTACCCTTGTGTTGTCCTTGGATGAAATAGCTAGAAGAGTACATCCGTTCCCTGTGGAAAATACGATACCCTAAATACTTCTGGGTGAAATGCTACAAAGGTAATTCCATGCGCTTGTGGATTATTTCTGTTTGCGTTAAGAAATACCAACAATCTTGCCATGTCAATAAGTGTTCTATTCTTCCTCTCAACAAGCCCATTTGATTGTGGAGTGTACTTGGCTGAGAATTGATGTCTAATTCCAAAATCATCACACAATTCATCAATTCAAGTGTTCTTGAACTCACTGCCATTGTCACTTCTAACTCTCTTGATGGTTGTTTCAAACTCATTGTGAATGCCCTTGACAAATGATTTGAAAGTTGCAAACACATCACTCTTATCCACTAGAAATAATACCCATGTGTATCTAGTGTAATCATCCACTATCACAAAGCCATATTTGTTTCCACCGATGCTAGTGTATTGTGTTGGTCTAAACAAGTCCATGTGCAACAACTCAAATGCCTTGCTAGTGCTCATTATGTTCTTCTTAGGATGGGTGTTTCTAACTTGTTTTCTAGCTCAACAAGAGCTACAAAGCTTATCCTTCTTAAATACCACATCTATTAAGCCTCGAACTATATCATGCTTAATCAATCTATTCAATTATTTCATTCCAATATGACCAAGCCTTCTATGCCATAACCAACCCATATTAGACTTAGTGAACAAGCATGTTGACAATTGAGCTTCACTAGCATTAAAATCAACCAAGTATAGATTCTCATATCTAAAGCCTTTGAAGATCAAATTAGAGCCAACTACACTTATGATCTCTACATCATCTACTCCAAATATGCACTTAAATCCAAGATCACATAATTGAGCCATGTATACCAAATTGAAGTTCAAGCTCTCTACTAACAACACATTGGAAATGCTCAAGTCAATGGATATTGCAATCTTACCAACCCCCTTGACCTTGCCTTTGCCATTGTCACCAAATGTAATACAATCGTAACCATTGCTATCATTCATGTTGATTGAGTTGAACATTCTTCAATCACCGGTCATGTATTGAGTGCACCCACTATCAAGAACCCAATGCCTTCCTCCAGTTTTGTAATTGACCTACAAAAGAAGATCAATTCTTTTTAGGTACCTAAACTTGCTTGGGTCTTGAAGGTTAGTCACTATGCTCTTTGGTACCCAAATGGCCTTCTTCTTTGGGCCCAACATGGATGTACCAACAAACTTGGCCTTCACACCATTGCCACCCTTAGTGAGCAAATAACAAAAATCAAACTTGATTAAGGATACAATAGCATTATTGTTCATGTTCTTGCAATCATGCTCTATGTGACCAACTTGCTTGCAACTAGTGCAAAACTGACCATTGTTCTTCATAAACCTAGTCTTGCGAGGAGCAAAGGCCACCTTGCCTTTCTTGTGGGTATAGCCCAATCCATCTTTATAGAGAGATGCTCTTTGGCTAACCTAGCACATAAGCAAGCAATCCTCACCACCATAGGCTTTGCCTAAGGCAAGGGTGAGCTCATTCACCTCCTTCTTTAAGGTCTCATTCTCAATCATAAGTGAGGCATCACAAGTGAAACCATCACTCATAGGTGAAATAGAAGTGCTAGATGAGCTACAAGAAGGGTTAGTGGGAGCAACAACAATAGTGTTTACACCAAAATTTGGAAGAAGAATTGCAGGGACTCGAAAGCTCCTAAGATCATGTCATCAAGGAATCGATTGCAAGAAGGTCGGTATCAGCTGATTCGAATACAGCACTAGAATCAGCTTTCTTTAGATAGCACCAGCAGATAATGACAAAAGCTACGATTGGCGCTGGGAAAAAACATGTTGGACTCTACAAAAAGGGAAAGATTAGGGTCCCAGTTATCCTAAATTAGGAAGGTTTTCTCTTAGGCCAAAACTTGTGATGAGTCATGCTTAAGTAGGAATCATGCATAGGTTTTAGGTATAAATATTGGACCTCAGCTATTGTAAAGGAAACACAATCAATCAAATACAAGTTACTTACTTTTTTTGGCTCTGGCCACCCCTTAGGAGGAGTAGAGTAGATCTCAGCGAGTTCTTCAGCGAGCAGGGCCGCATCGGTTTGGCCAACCTCTGGCTTGTCTGTAAGTACCGTCATGGCTTATACTTCTGTTCATATGGCTACATTGATCCAGTCGACCTCCACTACGACTCTGGTATAAGCTAGTTATCGGCTCTTATTTAGTTCAAGTACGGCTGCATCGATCAGGTTGACCTCCACTACTCGAACTAGATTAAGGTCAAGTTATCAGCTCTATCTAAGAGTGGCATCCTTCGGATAGATTCATTAAGTTACCAATATTGCTTATTGCTTTCATTATTTATTTAATTATAGTAATATCACTTCGCCCGATTAGGATTGATCTAGATTGGCCTTATATCCTGTTTAACCCATCATTTGTTAATCTAAACTGATCTAATCTGCATCTTAAACGATGAGTTATGTTTTATCAGTTGTTTTATGTTAATCTTGATCATGCATAGTGTGCAGTTAAGGCATGTCTGGTCTTGAATAGATCTATTGGCTAACGAAAACCGTTCCATGGCCCGTTATCACAGCATGTGTGATTCTACCTCACACCCCACTATTAGCACCGTGGAGTGGGGATCATTATTTGGTAGATCTGTTCCTGATAGGGCATGACCTCAACTGTGCGCTATGCCTGAATCGGCTATTTTAGCTGATATCGAGTGCTTTCACATATGCAGTTCATGTCACGAGATCATTGAAGTAAAGATAGGTTGAAAGATGTGTTAGCCCCATGATCTTATTATTGTATTATGGCCTACATGATTCTGCCTCATGCCCCACTAAAATTAGTAATATATTAGGGTCATTGAATTTGTTGCTGTCTCTACGGCCTGCATGATTCTGCCTCATGCCCCCATTGGTCATAACGATAGATGAGATCAAATATGTTCATTAGATTTATCTCTATTAAATGGTAAAATGATGATGAGCTGCTTCTTTTGTATAAAAAGGGATTCGGTTACTTGCAGTCATTGGCTTAGCATAAACCGATTATTGTTGACATCCTATTGCCATTAATTAATATTTGTCTAAATAACAAGATTCATCCTGAACGATAACCGATTTTCCTTCCATAACTCTACGAGCTTTAACTGATTTATTCTTATGAGTATGACGGAATTGGCTATTTAGTCGATCTCCTTCCACATCAGCTCTCAGAGCCACACATTCGGGACTATCTGGCAACATTAGCATGTTCTGTCTTAAATTACTGATTAGCTTTCTCTCCTTGTCAATTGCAGGGTCCAATTAACTGGCATGTCTTGGGAGGAGTGCACAGGATCGATAATCCTTGTGTTGAAGCTAGGTGGATCTCTAGCTTCATCGAGCGGACCCTTTCGGCTTGCTCGTGTGCCCCGACACGGGATGAAATTTTGTGTCGACAAATAGGCTTATAGAAAGATTCATCAATGATATCACAAGTTAAGCCTACATCACATGTTACAATTACCCTCTCATTTTGCTCAACAAGAGCGGAATGAGCTTTTTCAAGCCTTGCCAAGCTTCACATGGGCATCCTCTAGCCTCTCATGAGATGCATTAAGCTCATCAAAGGCTTGCTTATGGGGTTTTAGTTCCTTACACAAGTCTTTGCATTCCCTTCTCTTGATATCGAAGTGAGTCTTAGCATCTTCAAGCATGTCAATTAGTTCATCTTTAGTTGGTTCATCATCATCACTATCACTTTCATTTTTATCATTGTTCTCATCACACTCATCATTGAATTGTACCTTAGTGGCCTTAGCCATGAAGCATGTCGATAGAGTGTCAAAGAAAGAAGGCTTCTTGTCGGGGACCAATACTAGGGTACCCAAAGAGGAGGAGCTAATGATCATCAACATTGATTCATACACGTGATCAAGAGCATGACTACACCGCTTGCCGGGCTCCGCCTCGCCCGACCCTCGAGGGATGGCTCCGCCTCACTTGATGTCTGAGGGCAGACACTGCCTCGCCCAACATCCAAGGGCTGGCTCCACCTCACCCGATGTCCAAGGGCTGGCTCTAGCTCACCCGATGTCTGAGGGTAGGCTCTACCTCGCCCGACATCTGAAGACTAGCTCTGCCTTGCCTGATGTTTGAGGGCCCGACGTCGATGCCAACCCAGGAATCAAGCGAAGCAGATAAGGCAAGAAGCTCAAGTCAACCGCAATACCAAGGATCATACCCTATACACCTGTAGGACAGTATCGTTAGGGCATGCCAGAAGGGTGCTTTGTGTCTTTCCAGGCATGTTAGAGCCCAAATAGTGTTGTAGGTGCCAACATTTGCCTTATAGTATTGTGGGCACCGTCATTTACCCTCGGGCACGAATCCATGTCGAAGCCCACGATAACCACTATGGTCTAGAAGGAAACTTGCATCACCCATAGTAATGGACATGCAGTCACTATGCTGCCTGCTCCCTATATGGCCACTGATCAACACCCTGGTCCGCCACGCTGCCTGCCGGGTTGGGATGGGACATGACAACCCGCTGACAATGCTAGGACATGGCATTGACAACAGACAGACACCTAGCATGGCCCTATCAGGGTTAGCGAACATGCGCCCCACGTGGGGTTATTCCTATCACCACCTACCATGTCAGTGGGGCCCACATAGAGGAAAAGGAAGACCCAGCGTCCTTGAAGGACTTCCTTTACCTCTCGTTTTCCTCTTTTCTCTCATCTGTAATCCATGCTCTCCCTTGGCCTATAAAAGGGAAAGCAAGGCACCTCACTAAGGGGATCGATTCATGGCATCACATATCACCCTACATCATAGCAGAACCACTGGTCTCGAACCTCGAGCACATAGCTGAGCAGCAAACGAGCTCTCAGTGCCCATTTGATCTTTCCATTAGAGACTTGGGACCTATCCCTCTCTTGTCCATTTGTAACCCCTACTATGAACTTTTTAGTGCTAGTAACATGAGCAGTAGCTACGAACTAGATGTAGGGACATTCTACCCAAACCAGTATAAACCTTGTGTCTTTTTAGCACACCATCCGGTCTAGACGTGCAATAACACAAATTTACTCGTTGGTGTTTACTCAAAACACCAACAGTTGACATGCTAGGTAGGGGCCTTTATGTGTTCCAACATTAACATCAGGCCATGGATGGCTAGCCACGGCATCAGTTGGGTCCTAGGCGCACACGTGCACTTCGGGGACCTAGACTTCATCGTCATGGCGAAGGGAGAGCTGGCATGAGCACCCATTGTCATTCAACCCTTCCACTCCACTAGCCTCGACACAATCACCAAGATGCTTGAGGAGCTATGGCTACATGTGTCGGGGGCATGCGCCCTCAGAAGCGACCAGCCCCTCGACTTCAACTACAGAAGTTTGAAGAGTCAGCTCGGCGTCTTCCTAGGACCCCAACCGTCCTGGGAGGACCTATGCCACCTCACATCCTCGTTCGCTAATGTCATGGCACAGCTTGTCGGGGGAGAGCCATTCTCCCTAGAATGCCTCATTCGGGGCGCTCTGATAGTGCTCCCGTTCGGTCTCTGCAATGCCGCAGAGACCGTTGGCCACCTTGTGGCACAGCACATGATCCTATCCCCAAGAACAACGAGATCATGGGGGTGATCCAGCATGTCATGGAATCTTTCCATGACCTCCTTGTAGAGGAGTCAGAGTCACCCTCTAGCTCAGACTCTAGCAGTGGGAGCCATCACCCCTCTCATGAATGCTTCTTGATAGGTACCCCCGAGGGACACATCGAAAACATCTATAAGGAGGAGGCTACCCTGGTGAACAACCTCAACAATGAGGCTGAGGGGGAGATAGTGGCCCCACCTTGCATGTAGGTGGAGCAGCTAAAAGCCCGACACCGAGAGATCGAGGAAGTGTGACTCCAGCTCGAGTAGGAATGCGTGGAGCTCAATCGGGAGATCGAGCACCATGGAGACGGTGGGCGCGCACGTGCCATGGCCCGTGACATGAACCTAAGGATCATTGCCTATGAAGAAGCCCTCCCTCGCTTCACCCTGGCAAGCCAGAACATGATCGCTGTGGTGGCCTTGCCCCATGGTCTTCCAAAGGCCGCGACTCCTAAGGATCGGTGGACCCACCACAAGATTCGCACGCTGCTTGAGTGTGCGGTGGCACAGCTAGCCGAGAGCTTGTTGTCTCGGCAATGTGAGCTCGATAATAGCTAGCGCATGCCCTTAGAGCACCCTGGTAGGGACGTGTCGGTCCACCAGGAGCCATAAGGCGGTAGGCAACGCACTGCGGTCCTAGTGCGTCAGTGTCTCGGCCACAACTATGACGCACGCAACACCCTCGACGCCCATAGGCGTACATATGATGGCTCGAGAGATCGAGCTAGCCTACAACTATCACCCTCATCATGGCAGATGCTACGACAGCGATGAGGATTGAAGCCCGAGCCTTGGCCTGCCGGGGCCTTAGGACTTCGGCTGACACATCCTCAATGTTGCCTTCCCGCCAAGGTATCGACCACCAACCAATATCCTGAAGTACTCTAGGGAAATAAACCCTAGACTATGGCTTGAGGATTATCATCTTGCCTACTAAGACGGTGGTGCAGATAATGACGATTTCATTATCTGCAACCTTCCATTGTTCTTGGCCGATTCGGCACAAACATGGTTGGAACACCTTCCATCCAACAGAATGAAAAGTTGGGCGAACCTAAAGGAGATCTTCATGGGAAACTTCTAGGGCACATACAAGTGCTATGGGAACCCATGGGACCTCAAGAACTGCCAATAGAAGGCCAGAGAAACCATCTGTGGGTACATCCGATGCTTCTCCCGGTAATGCAATGAGCTACCTAATGTCGCCGACGCTGATGTTATAGGAGCTTTCCTGTCTAGGATCACCTGCGAGTCCCTGGTTCACAAGCTAGGACGCAAGGGCCCACAAGGCACCAAGGAACTCCTTGACATTGCCACCAGCCATGCCTTGGGAGAAGAAGTAGTTAGAGCAATCTTCAACCGCCTTAAGGGCAAGGCGAGGTGGGACGAGGATGCTAGTGAAGGCGTCTCCAATCGTCTTGCCAAAAAGAAGAACAAGCAATGACACGAGGGCTCGCTCATGGCTGCCGCTAATCATAGGGGTGGTCGGAAGCCCGTGGAGGACACTTCGAACCACTTCAAAAAACTACTTGAGGGGCCATGCTTGAACATTGCCTTCCCCATCAGGCATCTGTACAAGGACTACACCCTCATGAAGTGGTTCTTGTCCAAAGGCTCCAACAAAGGGGAGCACGCGAAGGACCCTAACCCTACCATGGATGACACCATGGGGAAGAACGGCCGCTTTCCAACGATGGATGGCTACCTCATGATCTTCGGAGGATCGGAGGCCTATGACTCCAAGCGCCGACAGAAGATTGCGTGCTATGAGGTCTATATGACTGAACTAGCCATGCCTACCTTCCCCCAGTGGTTAGAGTCCACTATAACCTTCGATCGGACCAACCGCCCAGAGAGCGTCCCGTAGCCGGGGAGATACCCACTTGTGGTCAACCCGATCGTTGGCACCAAGTGGCTCACCAAGGTGCTGATGGATGGATGTAGCGACCTCAATATCATGTACAACAAGATGCTCGATGCTATGGGCATCGACCGAGCGTGCATCTAGCCAACTAGAGCGCCTTTCCATGGCATCATGCCTAGAAAGCAGGCCATGCCACTTGGGCAGATCGACCTATCCGTCACCTTTGAGGGTCTATCCAACTACAGGATGGAGACCATCGCCTTTGAAGTGGTTGGGTTCCATGAAACTTACCATGCCATCCTGGGGTGACCATGCTACATGAAGTTTATGGCCGTCCCCAACTACACCTACCTCAAGCTAAAGATATTGGGCCCCAGTTGGGTCATCACCATCGGCACCTCCTTCCATCGCGCCTACAAGTGCGAGGTCAAGTGCTGTGATCACGCCATGGCTATCATCACCTCCATAGAGCTCGCTGTCATCGGGAACGAGCTCACCGAAGAAGCGCCCGACCCCAAGAAGTCGACCGGGTCTTTCAAGATAGCGGAGGGCTCCAAGGAGGTCCTCATAGATCCTGGCTACCCTGATATCAAGGTGGTGCACATTGGTGCCACGCTTTCCTTTAAATAGGAAAGCGCGCTCGTCAACTTCCTCTGTACCAACAAAGACATCTTTGCGTGAAAACCCTCGAACATGCCAGGCATTTTGAGGGAAGTCGCCAAGCACGCCTTGTAGATTCGTCTGGGCTCTAAGCTGATGAAACAGCGCATGCGTTGCTTCGACGTGGGGAAACGCAGGACCATCGGCGAGGAGATTGCAAAGCTTTTGGTGGCTAGATTCATTAAGGAAGTGTACCACCCAGAGTCGTTTGCCAATCCCATCCTTGTACAAAAGAAGAGTGGGAAATGGAGGATGTGTGTTGACTACATGGGTCTCAATAAGGCGTGCCCAAAGGATCCATTTCCTTTGCCATGCATAGACCAAATAGTCGACTCTACTTCAGGGTGTGAAACCCTCTACTTCCTTGATGCGTACTCTGGGTACCATCAAATCACGATGAAAGAGTCCAACCAGCTCGCGACATCTTTCATCACCCCCTTCGGATCATTTTGCTACATCACAATGTCGTTTGGTCTGAAGAACGCTGGGGCTACATACTAGCATTGTATGCTCAAGTGCTTTGGGGACCTCATCGGGCAGACCATTGAGGCCTATGTTGATGAAATCATGGTCCAATCCAAATGGGTTGACCACCACGTAGCCAATCTTGAGCATTCGTGAAACTCTGAGCAAGCAGCATCAAACTCAATCTTGAGAAGTGCATTTTCGGGGTCCCGAGGGGCATGTTGCTTGGTTTCATCATCTTCGAGCGTGGCATCGAAGCCAACCTAGAAAAGATCTCAGCCATCACGAGGATGGGCCTGATTCAGAACGTGAAGGGAGTACAACGAATTGCAGGGTGCCTAACCACGCTTAGCCACTTCATCTCGTGCCTCGGCGAATGAGGTCTCCCCCTTTATCGACTCCTAAAGAAGGCCGACCACTTCAAATGGACGTCCGAGGCCCAAGAGGCACTCAATACGGTCAAGCAGCTTCTGATGAAGGCTCCAATCCTAATTCCTCCTACCGATGGAGAACTCCACCTGCTCTACATTGCAGCCACCACATAGGTGGTCAGCGTCACCCTAGTTGTGGAGAAAGAAGAAGAGGGGCACGCTCTCAAAGTATAGCGCCCTATGTACTTCATTAGTGAGGTTCTATCTGACTCTAAGGCCTACTACCCCCAAATCTAGAAGCTCCTATACGCCGTCCTCATCACCAAAAGGAAGTTATGCCACTACTTTGAGTCACATCCGATGACAGTTGTGACGTCCTTCCCCCTCGGCGAGGTCATCCAAAACTAAGATGCCATGGGAAGAATCATGAAGTGGGCACTCGAGTTGATGGGTCAGGGCATTACGTATGCATCCTAGACAGCCATCAAATCCTAGGCACTGGCTGATTTCATAGCAGAGTGGACCGAGGTCCAAATGCCACCAGAGTGGATCGCTGATGAAGAAGGGCTCTGGCATGGGGCTAGTCTTCGCATCACCCCTTGGGGTACGCATGAGGTACATGGTTTGCCTCCACTTCCCCTCCTCCAAGAATGTGGCTGAATATGAGGCACTTATCAATGGCCTGCGCATCACCATCGAGTTGGGCATCCGACACCTCGATGTCCAGGGTGACTCCTAGCTAGTCATCAACCAAGTCATGAAGGAGTCAAACTACCATGACATCAAGATGGCTACATACTACTGAGAAGTCTGCCAATAGGAGGACAAGTTTGATGGCCTTGAGCTCAACCACATCCCAAGATGCCTCAATGAGGTGGCCAACACACTGGCAAAAGCGGCATTTGACTGGGAGTCAGTGCCAACGGGTGTCTTCGCTAGTGACCAACATAAGCCCTCGGTTTGCTACGAGGGGTCAGAACAAGCTGGTGATGGTCCACCCATTATAGGCTCAGGGGTTGAAAAACCATCGGCTCCATCTGGTCCTAAAGTCATGGAGCTTGAAGAGGACCCAGCGACAGGGCCCAACCCTCTAGTCAACTAGAAGATGCCCTACCTCGACTACCTCCTCCATAATACGCTACCGATAGATAGGACGAAGGCCCGATGGCTCGCATGACATGCCGAGTCCTTCGTTCTTGTGGAGAGTGAACTCTACAAATGAAGTCACATCGAAATCCTATGGTGCTGCATCCCTATCAAACGGGGGAAGCATTTGTTGAGCGATATCCACGGTGGAGTCTGCGGTCGCCATGCCACGCCTAGAACCCCAGTCAGAAATGCATTCTGGTAGGGCTTCTACTAGCCTACCATGGTAGCCGATGCCGAGCATATCATACGTACCTACGAAGGGTGCCAGTACTATGCTCGGCAAACTAACCTACCAGCCCAACCGCTCCAAACAATCTCCATCACCTGGCCGTTCATGATCTGGGGGCTCAATCTGGTTGGACCTCTCAAAAAAGCGCCTAAAGGCTACACCCACTTTCTTGTCACCGTAGACAAGTTTATAAAGTGGATAGAAGCTCGGCCGATCTCCACAATAAAATCCGAGCAGGCCATGCTATTCTTCCTCGACATCATCCATCGCTTTAGAGTCCCAAACTCCATCATCATAGATAATGGCACGTAGTTCACTAGGAAGAAGTACCTCCAATTTTGTGATGAATATCACATCCCCGTCGACTGGGCCTCCGTAGCGCACCCCCAACCGAACGGGCAGGTAGAACGCACAAACAACATGGTCCTATAGGGCCTTAAGCCTAGGATCTTCAACCAATTGAACAAGTTTGGCACAAGATGGGCTGCTAACCTTCTCGTGCTGCTCTAGAGTCTGAGGATGACTCCTAGAAGGGCCACTAGCTACACACCATTCTTCATGGTCTACGGTTCCAAAGCTGTCCTCCCAACTGACCTTGACTACGGCGCACCAAGGGTTAGGGCGTACGATGGACAAGGAGCCAAGGCATCCCTCAAGGACACCATGGACCAGCTGGACAAAGCGCACGATGTTGCCCTCCTCTACTCGGCCAAGTACTAGCAGGCATTACGATGATACCACAGCCGTCGAGTGCGGGGTTGGGCCTTCAACGTTGGAGACCTAGTTCTCCACCTCGTCTAGAGCAACAAGGACCACCACAAGCTCTCCCCGCCGTAGGAGGGACCGTACATCATTGCAGAGGTTCTTTAGCCAGGCGCCTACAAGCTAAAGACCATCGACGGTGAGGTCTTCACCAATGCCTAGAACATCAAGCAGCTATGTCGCTTTTACCCTTAATAAACACATACTTTCTCTTATCAGTTTTGTCATCAAACTACCCGATCTTTTGAGACATATGACCCCAGCAATGGTAAAGGGTCGAGCCTTGCTCGGGGGCTAATATTAGCAGATTTATCCAGCAAACCTTCTCTATGCCTGCCCCCCTTTTTACGTTATGACCTAAGAGCTAGGTTTATGGGAACAAGCTCTGAGTATAACTAGTCAGACTATGGGAGACCTATGCCCTAGCGGCTATGGTGTCTTTGCTCACCAGTGTGATCAGCATTGGCTCACCCGCACTTCGAGCTTTCATGATATTAACGATAGAAAGGGTCGAAGTGCGCTAACCCTTTTATACAAAAAGGCAAGAAGAGATAAAAAGCTATTTGCTATTACGAAATTTAAAAGCCTGTCCAGTTGTCACAAGTTTCTCCAAATGGCTTATCTGCCTAACTAAATTCTTGCATGGGATGTTCTCGTCCTTTATCTCCATAGAAAAATCATGTCCAGCAGGTAGCACAAGTTGACTCGATGACTTAGCCACCACCAAGAAATGGGTAGGAAGCAGACAGGATCCTTCTCATATCCGATGGAGGCTTCCTGGACCCATCACTCATACCATCGAGGTAAAATCAGTGACTAGGTCGATCGAAGGGCTTAAAGCTGCTGCCGAGAGACAAGCTGATGAGGACATGGCACCTTCGGATATGAACAATGATTATAAGGTGCGCTCGTTCCTACATTTGCATAGTAGCTTTGGTTATAATTCACTTGGTTCCACATGTACATGTCACTATTTGATTGTAGGTTCAAATGTGTTTCATAATGGAAGTTCATCAAAGTTGAACTTTTGGTTCGTCGGTAGTCCGACAGTGCCTCATTGGGAAGGCCATAACTCATCCATCCGGAGTGCGATCGAGGTCAATGAGCACTTGATGGAAAGCTTGTTTGATAATCTTTCAAATAGATCTGGTTCCATCTCAATATCACATCGGCAAGGCCTCCAAATCACCAATATATTCTATCGCTATTTTTGGCAGGAGCTATACTGTTGTCATGGGCTTGTTATTCATCCTTGGGACCCTGGCCCAAGTGGAAGCACACCCCAAGGACTTAGAGAACCCACCAAGAAAGCCCTTGGATGTCCTCCTCCTTGGCCACCACCTTAGGAGGCCAGCAAGGACGTCCAAGCCAAGCCAGAGGCCCAGTCCAATCCGAGTTCGAGTCTGCCTCGGCTGTCAGGACCAGTCTACAATAAAACGGACGCCCAGGACGCATCTAGACTCTGTTTTTGATGATCCACATATGGATGGAAAGATAATTTGATAAGGAAGCCAATCCAAGTGGTTTCACATCAAAAGCTGTTCGGAATCAACAGGAATCATCGAAACAAGTCAGCATCCAGAATCTGCCAGGGTGCTGCGACACTATCTTTTGGTCCGTTGGACCATGTATCGAGTTTGGGCCCATTAGGGGCGCATCCAGGGGTCTTGCATGACCCTAGAGTCTTCATAAACAGCCGCCGCCCCTCCATTAGGGTTTGGGTTTTGCTTAGATTATTCTGTCAAGAAACAGTTTCACCGTTCTTCGGTTTGTGAGACCCCAACTCGTGAGATTAATCATACATCTGCAATTTGGTTGCGATCTTTCTTGTTCTTGCTTGTGTTCTTCGTTGCACAGGCAGGGATTAGCCTTCTTGGCGAGGTCAACCTGGTCCAAGACTCGGTTGATAACCAGAGGAGCTGTGGTGCTAAGATTGTAGGGTTCGATCTTTTGATCTGAAGCCGGATCAGTGTGTCATTCTCCGCCACAACGATAGTTACCATCACCTGACGGAAGATCGGGATCCCTGTCTCCATTAAGTGGTAATCAGAGCTAAGGTATACCGTCAGGTTCACATTTATTCCCTCGTTTGAGTGTTTTTGCTTTTATCCCATAGTCCAATGCCATATTTATTTACTATCCTATAACCATCCGCGCCATAGCCTTTGCATGATTCAGTTTCAGAGTCCACTTTGTTGAGTTTGTGTCCTAGGTCAAAGTCTTGTTGCTGGTTTAGATTGTGTTCTTTTCTAGTTTGTGTTGATCCCTTCACCCCCCGCTATTCCGTATCAGCATCGGTTTGCATCTTGTGTCCACTAAATCCCTGATTCGAGCAGCTTCCTTAAAATAGTCATAACTTTTGCATCCGAACTCGAAATGGGACAAATTTATATCTACGGAGAACGCCAGAAAATTTTAGATCTATTTCATCCCAGCGCTGCTGGGTTCGCAAAAATTAGATTTGCAAAATTCGATTAGGAAAATTGAGTTTCTGAGCGCACAAGTTTTGGTATGCTTTTTAGAGCACAGTTCTAATTTTCTATAGGCCACATCTTTTATTCAATTGAGCTCAAATTTTTTGTGGTATATTCTTGTGTGCTCCTTGCCGAGAAAAAAATATCAAAAGAGCAAAAGCAAGAAAAAAAAGATTGGACAAAAAAATAAAAGAAAAAAATAGTAAAAGAGAATAGAAGATATCGAAAAGGAGCACATAAGGAACACTCAATAGCTCTATTGTTTGTGGTACCTTTTGCCTTGTTTATATCCATTGCTACCTTTAATACTTGTTTCCTTTCATCGTTGTTTCCTCTCTTGTTTATCACAACTGGTGATAGGAACACGTATAGGCCAGCAACTAGGACAAGTGCTTTGGACATTTATTCAATATTGCTGTCTGTCACTGACTTGTGTGCCACATATATATATTAGTTCTTTTTCGTGCCTCCCAAGCTCCACATATACTTTAGTTCGGTATAGAAAAAGACCCTTGCAATCTCGGTACCACTGCCTCACACGTATCACGAACCAGCCACCGGTTGTACCGCCACTGCTTGCGTTGGTAAGAACTTTGTAAGAGCTTGGTAAGATGCTTCCACTTGTTGTGAAAAGTGACACCACTGCAACTATGTAGTCATTTGGTAGGGATAACTTTCACCATTTGTTCCTTGTTTTTGTGTTTACAATGACAGGTTGTTCGTATCCACCGACTTATGATGGTATAGGTGCTGATGAGTACATGGAGTGGGAAATTGCCATCGATAACATATTTGCTACTCGCTTTATGTGTCCAAGGAGGAAGGTAAAAAATGCAGCTAGTGTTTTGCGACATTCTGCTTTATCTTGGTGGGAGTCTTTAGATCCTTCTGATAAGCCTCAAACTTGGAATGATATGAAACTTCTTATGCGAGAAACATTTGTTAATCCACCTCCTATTTTGACTTCATATGATGAGGTGCACCATTTAGAGGAAGAGTCGGTTGTTATTCCTCCTGCTATGCCTAACCTTTTGCAGGACAATGTAGAAAAGAGCAAGGATGACGTGACAAAAAATGAGAAGCTCATAGCCTCATGTGAAAATTCAGAACCATCAACTATTACCCCTGCTGAACATGAGAGCAAAGGTAATGCCCATGATGCTAAACTCACAGAAGGTGAGAGTTCTCTTGATGTGCTGAATTTTTCCACCAATCATGCTATGATAGAGCAAATTTTAGTGGAGCATTCGCTTGATTTACCTTTGTCACAAGATGATTTGCTTGATGTTTCTTATGACGAAGATGACTTGCATGATGATATTTATGTTATACCCATGCAATCATTGAAGAATGATCACGCTATATGTGTGCTAAAAATGAGCACTTCTGCTAAAAATAGACTTGTTATTCATAATGCTAGTGAAGTTGATGAGCTAAAATTGTTGTCTTCTTTAAATACTTTGGGTTACATTGAATTTGATGTTCCATCTAATCTTAGTTCTTTAGAGGAGAAACTTTATGCATATGCTGATTTGCCATGGTTCTCTAGACATACATATCATTTTATTGGAAAATATAATTGTAAAGGAGAGTATATGGTGCATCGTGTCTATATTTGTTCAAATCTGAAATCTCCTTATATTGTGCAAAAGTATGATCAACCAAAGGATTGCAACTGCTATAATCTTGTCATGTCAAGTTCCCCTAGTTTTGTTATAAAGAAACATGTTAAATTTCAAGAAGGGGAGCAATGTTGGCTACTATCGACAACTTGTCCACCAGCTAAGCTCAAACCGAGGACGGTTTGTTGTCAAGAAGGGGAGGATGATGAGGACATGGCACCTTCGGATACGAACAATGATTATAAGGTGCGCTCGTTCCAACATTTGCATAGTGGCTTTGGTTATAATTCACTTGGTTCCACATGTACATGTCACTATTTGATTGTAGGTTCAAATGTGTTTCATAATGGAAGTTCATCAAAGTTGAACTTTTGGTTCGTCGGCAGCCCAACAGTGCCTCATTGGGAAGGTCATAACTCATCCATCCGGAGTGCGATCGAGGTCAATGAGCACTTTATGGAAAGCTTGTTTGATAAGCTTTCAAATAGATCTGGTTCCATCTCAATATCACATCGGCAAGGCCTCGAAATCACCAATATATTCTATCGCTATTTCTGGCAGGAGCTACACTGTTGTCATGGGCTTGTTATTCATCCTTGGGACCCTGGCCCAAGTGGAAGCACACCCCAAGGACTTGGAGAACCCACCAAGAAAGCCCTTGGATGTCCTCCTCCTTGGACACCACCTTAGGAGGCCAGCAAGGACGTCCAAGCCAAGCCAGAGGCCCAGTCCAATCCGAGTTCGAGTCTGCCTCGGCTGTCAGGACCAGTCTGCAATAAAATGGATGCCCAGGACGTATCTGGACTCCGTTTTCGATGATCCACATATGGATGGAAATCTAATTTGATAAGAAAGCCAATCCAAGTGGTTTCACATCAAAACCTATTCGGAATCAACGGGAATCATCAAAACAAGTCAGCGTCCAGAATCTGCCATGGTGCTGCGACACCGTCTTTTGGTCCGTTGGACCATGTATCGAGTTTGGACCCATTAGGGGCGCATCCAGGGGTCTTGCACGACCCTAGAGTCTTCATAAACAGCCGCCACCCCTCCATTAGGGTTTGGGTTTTGCTTAGATTATTTTGTCAAGAAATAGTTTCGCCGTTCTTCGGTTTGTGAGACCCCAACTCGTGAGATTAATCATACATCTGTAATTTGGTTGCGATCTTTCTTGTTCTTGCTTGTGTTCTTTATTGCACAGGCAGGGATTAGCCTTCTTGGCGAGGTCAAGCTGGTCCAAGACTCGGTTGATAACCAGAGGAGCTATGGTGCTAAGATTGTTGGGTTCGATCTTTCGATCTGAAGCCGGATCGGTGTGTCATTCTCCACCACAACGATAGTTACCATCACCTGACGGAAGATCGGGATCCCCGTCTCCATTAAGTGGTAATCAGAGCTAAGGTATACCGTCAGGTTCACATTTATTCCCTCGTTTGAGTGTTTTTGCTTTTATCCCATAGTCCAATGCCATATTTATTTACTATCCTATAACCATCCGCGCCATAGCCTTTGCATGATTTAGTTTTAGAGTCCACTTTGTTGAGTTTGTGTCCTAGGTCAAAGTCTTGTTGCTGGTTTAGATTGTGGTCTTTTCTAGTTTGTGATGATCCCTTCACCCGCCGCTATTCCGTATCAGCATCGGTTTGCATCTTGTGTCCACTAAATCCCTGATTCGAGCAGCTTCCTTAAAATAGTCATAACTTTTGCATCCGAACTCGAAACGGGACAAATTTATATCTACGGTGAACGCCAGAAAATTTTAGATCTATTTCATCCCAGCATTGCTGGGTTCGCCAAAATTAGATTTGCAAAATTCGATTAGGAAAATTGAGTTTCTGAGCGTACAAGTTTTGGTATGCTTTTTAGAGCACAGTTCTAATTTTCTATAGGCCACATCTTTTATTCAATTGAGCTCAAATTTTTTGTCGTTTATTCTTGTGTGCTCCCTGCCGAGAAAAAAATATCAAAAGAGCAAAAGCAAAAAAAAAGATTGGACAAAAAAATAAAAGAAAAAAATAGTAAAAGAGAATAGAAGATATCGAAAAGGAGCACATAAGGAACACTCAATAGCTCTATTGTTTGTGGTACCTTTTGCCTTGTTCATATCCATTGCTACCTTTAATACTTGTTTCCTTTCATCGTTGTTTCCTCTCTTGTTTATCACAACTGGTGATAGGAACACGTATAGGCCAGCAACTAGGACAAGTGCTCTGAACATTTATTCAATATTGCTGTCTGTCACTGACTTGTGTGCCACATATATATATTTGTTCTTTTTCGTGCCTCCCAAGCTCCACATATACTTTAGATCGGTACAGAAAAAGACCCTTGCAATCTTGGTACCACTGCCTCACAAGTATCACGAATCAGCCACCGGTTGTACCGCCACTGCTTGCGTTGGTAAGAACTTTGTAAGAGCTTGGTAAGACGCTTCCACTTGTTGTGAAAAGTGACACCACTGCAACTACGTAGTCATTTGGTAGGGATAACTTTCACCGTTTGTTCCTTGTTTTTGTGTTTACAATGACAGGTTGTTCGTATCCACCGACTTATGATGGTATAGGTGCTGATGAGTACATGGAGTGGGAAATTGCCATCGATAACATATTTGCTACTCGCTTTATGTGTCCAAGGAGGAAGGTAAAAAATGCAGCTAGTGTTTTGCGACATTCTGCTTTATCTTGGTGGGAGTCTTTAGATCCTTCTGATAAGCCTCAAACTTGGAATGATATGAAACTTCTTATGTGAGAAACCTTTGTTAATCCACCTCCTGTTTTGACTTCATATGATGAGGTGCACCATTTAGAGGAAGAGTCGGTTGTTATTCCTCCTGCTATGCCTAACCTTTTGCAGGACAATGTAGAAAAGAGCAAGGATGACGTGACAAAAAATGAGAAGCTCACAGCCTCATGTGAAAATTCAGAACCATCAACTATTACCCCTGCTGAACATGAGAGCAAAGGTAATGCCCATGATGCTAAACTCACAGAAGGTGAGAGTTCTCTTGATGTGCTAAATTTTTCCACCAATCATGCTATGATAGAGCAAATTTTAGTGGAGCATTCGCTTGATTTACCTTTGTCACAAGATGATTTGCTTGATGTTTCTTATGACGAAGATGACTTGCATGATGATATTTATGTTATACCCATGCAATCATTGAAGAATGATCACACTATATGTGTGCTGAAAATGAGCACTTGTGCTGAAAATAGACTTGTTATTCAGAATGCTAGTGAAGTTGATGAGCTGAAATTGTTGTCTTCTTTAAATACTTTGGGTTACATTGAATTTGATGTTCCGTCTAATCTTAGTTCTTTCGAGGAGAAACTTTATGCATATGCTGATTTGCCATGGTTCTCTAGACATACATATCATTTTATTGGAAAATATAATTGTAAAGGAGAGTATATGGTGCATCGTGTCTATATTTGTTCAAATCTAAAATCTCCTTATATTGTGCAAAAGTATGATCAACCAAAGGATTGCAACTGCTATAATCTTGTCATGTCAAGTTCCCCTAGTTTTGTTATAAAGAAACATGTTAAATTTCAAGAAGGGGAGCAATGTTGGCTACTATCGACAACTTGTCCACCAGCTAAGCTCAAACCGAGGACGGTTTGTTGTCAAGAAGGGGAGGATGATGAGGACATGGCACCTTCGGATACGAACAATGATTATAAGGTGCGCTCGTTTCTACATTTGCATAGTGGCTTTGGTTATAATTCACTTGGTTCCACATGTACATGTCACTATTTGATTGTAGGTTCTAATGTGTTTCATAATGGAAGTTCATCAAAGTTGAACTTTTGGTTCGTCGGCAGCCCGACAGTGCCTCATTGGGAAGGCCATAACTCATCCATCCGGAGTGCGATCGAGGTCAATGAGCACTTGATGGAAAGCTTGTTTGATAAGCTTTCAAATAGATCTAATTCCATCTCAATATCACATCGGCAAGCCTCCAAATCACCAATATATTCTATCGCTATTTCTGGCAGGAGCTACACTGTTGTCATGGGCTTGTTATTCATCCTTGGGACCCTGGCCCAAGTGGAAGCACACCCCAACGACTTGGAGAACCCACCAAGAAAGCCCTTGGATGTCCTCCTCCTTGGCCACCACCTTAGGAGGCCAGCAAGGACGTCCAAGCCAAGCCAGAGGCCCAGTTCAATTCGAGTTCGAGTCTGCCTCGGCTGTCAGGACCAGTCTGCAATAAAACGGACGCCCAGGACGCATCTGGACTCCGTTTTCAATGATCCACATATGGATAGAAAGCTAATTTGATAAGAAAGCCAATCCAAGTGGTTTCACATCAAAAGCTATTTGGAATCAACGGGAATCGTCGAAACAAGTCAGCATCCAGAATCTGCCAGGGTGCTGCGACACCGTCTTTTGGTCCGTTGGACCATGTATCGAGTTTGGGCCCATTAGGGGCGCATCCAGGGGTCTTGCACGACCCTAGAGTCTTCATAAACAGCCACCGCCCCTCCATTAGGATTTGGGTTTTGCTTAGATTATTCTGTCAAGAAACAGTTTCGCCGTTCTTCGGTTTGTGAGACCCCAACTCATGAGATTAATCATACATCTGCAATTTGGTTGCGATCTTTCTTGTTCTTGCTTGTGTTCTTCATTGCACAGGCAGGGATTAGCCTTCTTGGCGAGGTCAACCTAGTTCAAGACTCGGTTGATAACCAGAGGAGCTGTGGTGCTAAGATTGTAGGGTTCGATCTTTCGATCTGAAGCCGAATCGGTGTGTCATTCTCTGACACAACGATAGTTACCATCACCTGACGGAAGATTGGGATCCCCATCTCCATTAAGTGGTAATCAGAGCTAAGGTATACCGTCAGGTTCACATTTGTTCCCTCGTTTGAGTGTTTTTGCTTTTATCCCATAGTCCAATGCCATATTTATTTACTATCCTATAACCATCCGCGCCATAGCCTTTGCATGATTCAGTTTCAGAGTCCATTTGTTGAGTTTGTGTCCTAGGTCAAAGTCTTGTTGCTGGTTTAGATTGTGTTCTTTTCTAGTTTGTGTTGATCCCTTCACCCGCTGCTATTCCGTATCAGCATCGGTTTGCATCTTGTGTCCACTAAATCCCTGATTCGAGCAGCTTCCTTAAAATAGTCATAACTTTTGCATCCGAACTCGAAACGGGACAAATTTATATCTATGGAGAACGCCAGAAAATTTTAGATCTATTTCATCCCAGCATGGCTGGGTTCGCAAAAATTAGATTTGCGAAATTCGATTAGGAAAATTGAGTTTCTGAGCGCACAAGTTTTGGTATGCTTTTTAGAGCACAGTTCTAATTTTCTATAGGCCACATCTTTTATTCAATTGAGCTCAAATTTTTTGTGGTTTATTCTTGTGTGCTCCTTGCCGAGAAAAAAATATCAAAAGAGCAAAAGCAAGAAAAAAAAGATTGGACAAAAAAATAAAAGAAAAAAATAGTAAAAGAGAATAGAAGATATCGAAAAGGAGCACATAAGGAACACTCAATAGCTCTATTGTTTGTGGTACCTTTTGCCTTGTTCATATCCATTGCTACCTTTAATACTTGTTTCCTTACATCGTTGTTTCCTCTCTTGTTTATCACAACTGGTGATAGGAACACGTATAGGCCAGCAACTAGGACAAGTGCTTTGGACATTTATTCAATATTGCTGTCTGTCACTGACTTGTGTGCCACATATATATATTTGTTCTTTTTCGTGCCTCCCAAGCTCCACATATACTTTAGATCGGTACAGAAAAAGACCCTTGCAATCTCGGTACCACTGCCTCACAGGTATCACGAACCAGCCACCGGTTGTACCGCCATTGCTTGCGTTGGTAAGAACTTTGTAAGAGCTTGGTAAGACGCTTCCACTTGTTGTGAAAAGTGACACCACTGCAACTACGTAGTCATTTGGTAGGGATAACTTTCACCGTTTGTTCCTTGTTTTTGTGTTTACAATGACAGGTTGTTCGTATCCACCGACTTATGATGTATAGGTGCTGATGAGTACATGGAGTGGGAAATTGCCATCGATAACATATTTGCTACTCGCTTTATGTGTCCAAGGAGGAAGGTAAAAAATGCAGCTCGTGTTTTGTGACATTCTGCTTTATCTTGGTGGGAGTCTTTAGATCCTTCTGATAAGCCTCAAACTTGGAATGATATGAAACTTCTTATGCGAGAAACCTTTGTTAATCCACCTCCTATTTTGACTTCATGTGATGAGGTGCACCATTTAGAGGAAGAGTCAGTTGTTATTCCTCCTACTATGCCTAACCTTTTGCAGGACAATGTAGAAAAGAGCAAGGATGACGTGACAAAAAATGAGAAGCTCACAGCCTCATGTGAAAATTCAGAACCATCAACTATTACCCCTGCTGAACATGAGAGCAAAGGTAATGCCCATGATGCTAAACTCACAGAAGGTGAGAGTTCTCTTGATGTGCTGAATTTTTCCACCAATCATGCTATGATAGAGCAAATTTTAGTGGAGCATTCGCTTGATTTACCTTTGTCACAAGATGATTTGCTTGATGTTTCTTATGACGAAGATGACTTGCATGATGATATTTATGTTATACCCATGCAATCATTGAAGAATGATCACGCTATATGTGTGCTGAAAATGAGCACTTGTGCTGAAAATAGACTTGTTATTCATAATGCTAGTGAAGTTGATGAGCTGAAATTGTTGTCTTCTTTAAATACTTTGGGTTACATTGAATTTGATGTTCCGTCTAATCTTAGTTCTTTAGAGGAGAAACTTTATGCATATGCTGATTTGCCATGGTTCTCTAGACATACATATCATTTTATTGGAAAATATAATTGTAAAGGAGAGTATATGGTGCATCGTGTCTATATTTGTTCAAATCTGAAATCTCCCTATATTGTGCAAAAGTATGATTAACCAAAGGATTGCAACTGCTATAATCTTGTCATGTCAAGTTCCCCTAGTTTTGTTATAAAGAAACATGTTAAATTTCAAGAAGGGGAGCAATGTTGGCTACTATCGACAACTTGTCCACCAGCTAAGCTCAAACCGAGGACGGTTTGTTGTCAAGAAGGGGAGGATGATGAGGACATGGCACCTTCGGATACGAACAATGATTATAAGGTGCGCTCGTTCCTACATTTGCATAGTGGCTTTGGTTATAATTCACTTGGTTCCACATGTACATGTCACTATTTGATTGTAGGTTCAAATGTGTTTTATAATGGAAGTTCATCAAAGTTGAACTTTTGGTTCGTCGGCAGCCCGATAGTGCCTCATTGGAAAGGCCATAACTCATCCATTCGGAGTGCGATTGAGGTCAATGAGCACTTGATGGAAAGCTTGTTTGATAAGCTTTCAAATAGATCTGGTTCCATCTCAATATCACATCGGCAAGCCCTCCAAATCACCAATATATTCTGTCGCTATTTCTGGCAGGAGCTACACTGTTGTCATGGGCTTGTTATTCATCCTTGGGACCCTGGCCCAAGTGGAAGCACACCCCAAGGACTTGGAGAACCCACCAAGAAAGCCCTTGGACGTCCTCCTCCTTGGCCACCACCTTAGGAGGCCATCAAGGACGACCAAGCCAAGCCAGAGGCCCAGTCCAATCCGAGTTCGAGTCTACCTCGTCTGTGAGGAACAGTCTGCAATAAAACGGACGCCCAGGACGCATCTAGACTCCGTTTTCGATGATCCACATATGGCTAAAAAGATAATTTGATAAGGAAGCCAATACAAGTGCTTTCACGTCAAAAGCTGTTCGGAATCAATGGGAATCGTCGAAACAATTCAGCATCCAGAATCTGCCAGGGTGCTGCGACACCATCTTTTGGTCCGTTGGACCATGTATCGAGTTTGGGCCCATTAGGGGCGCATCTAGGGGTCTTGCATGACCCTAGAGTCTTCATAAACAGCTGCTGCCCCTCCATTAGGGTTTGGGTTTTGCTTAGATTATTCTGTCAAGAAATAGTTTCGCCGTTCTTCGGTTTGTGAGACCCCAACTCGTGAGATTAATCATACATCTGCAATTTGGTTGCGATCTTTCTTGTTCTTGCTTGTGTTCTTCGTTGCACAGGCAGGGATTAGCCTTCTTGGTGAGGTCAACCTGGTCCGAGACTCGGTTGATAACCAGAGGAGCTATGGTGCTAAGATTGTAGGGTTCGATCTTTCGATCTGAACCCGGATCGGTGTGTCATTCTCCGCCACAACGATAGTTACCATCACCTGACGGAAGATCGAACCCTGCAATCTTAGCACCACAGCTCCTCTAGTTATCAACCGAGTCTTGGACCAGGTTGACCTCGCCAAGAAGGCTAATCCCTGCCTACGCAACGAAGAACACAAGCAAGAACAAGAAAGATCGCAACCAAATTATAGATGTATGATTAATCTCACGAGTTGGGGTCCCACAAACCGAAGAACGGTGAAACTGTTTCTTGATAGAATAATCTAAGCAAAACCCAAACCCTAATGGAGGTGCAGCGGCTGTTTATGAAGACTCTAGGGTTGTGCAAGACCCCTAGATGCGCCCCTAATGGGCCCAAACTCGATACATGGTCCAACGGACCAAAAGACGGTGTTGCAGCACCCTGGCAGATTCTGGATGCTAACTTGTTTCGACGATTCCCATTGATTCCGAACAGCTTTTGACGTGAAACCACTTGGATTGGCTTCCTTATCAAATTATCTTTTCATCCATATGTGGATCATCGAAAACGGAATCCGGATGCATCCTGGGCGTCTGTTTTATTGCAGACTGGTCCTGACGGCCGAGGCAGACTCGAACTCGGATTGGACTGGTGGTGGCCAAGGAGGAGGACGTCCAAGGGCTTTCTTGGTGGGTTCTCCAAGTCCTTGGGGTGTTCTTCCACTTGGGCGAGGGTCCCAAGGATGAATAACCAGCCCATGACAACAATGTAGCTCCTGCCAGAAATAACGACAGAATATATTGGTGATTTGGAGGCCTTGCTGATGTGATATTGAGATGGAACCAGATCTATTTGAAAGCTTATCAAACAAGTTTTCCATCAAGTGCTCATTGACCTCGATCGCACTCCGGATGGATGAGTTATGGCCTTCCCAATGAGGCACTATTAGGCTGCCGACGAACCAAAAGTTCAACTTTGATGAACTTCCATTATGAAACACATTTGAACCTACAATCAAATAGTGACATGT
The DNA here is from genome assembly GCF_019320115.1 of Miscanthus floridulus. Taxonomy (NCBI): domain Eukaryota; kingdom Viridiplantae; phylum Streptophyta; class Magnoliopsida; order Poales; family Poaceae; genus Miscanthus; species Miscanthus floridulus. The sequence goes on along the minus strand of NC_089598.1, from coordinate 51,175,039 downwards.
ACATGTGGAACCAAGTGAATTATAACCAAAGCCACTATGCAAATGTAGGAACGAGCACACCTTATAATCATTGTTCATATCCGAAGGTGCCATGTTACAAGCACCTTTACTTTACGCATTAATTTCGCTACCAAGACTTCGACCCCAGCAACGGTAGGGGGTTAGGCATCGCTCGGGGGCTGGTGAGAATGTCTACCTAGTAGACATTCTCTATGACCGACCCCTCTTTACATTAATAATTGGAGGCAGGGTGTGTGGACACAAACTCTGAGTAAACCTGGTCAAACCACTAGGACCCTACGCCCCAACGGCTACGGTGTTTTCCCTCACCAGAGTAATCAGAGTCTTTGTCTCTACATCCCAAGCTCTAGCCTTCACCTTCTCAGGAAGGGTTTGGAGGGGCCTACCTGTGGAATCTCCATCGAGGAGAGGCTGTTAGATCACCCAAGTCGATTGAACGGCTCAAGCTGCTACCAAAGGACAAATAGGGAGTAGTGGGATACACCATGCAAGTTACATTGGCCCCATCACGAACATCGGATATGGACCCCGCATGGACATATTCGGTAAGAGCTCCCTGAATCCGTCTCTAGAGACATCAAGGTAACTTTACCAACCCTCACTTTTCCTTTTCCATTATATGATCATCTGCTCTCATTCATTCATTCACCCATTCATCCATTCTCATTCATTCATTCATTCATTCATACATACATTCATCCCGTACACCCAAGCATTGCATATGCAATTGCTACACCATAACGCTTCGCATCACATCACGAAGCGGTAGTCATCTCATTCGATATGTGCAGCGATCGACCAAGGTTCGAAGGCCAGCCCGCAAAGGGCTCGAGGCTGCCTCGCATCAAACAGAGCCAGGGGAGAAAAACTGAGATGAGACCCAACGGCCTTGCCCGACACCGCTCAAAAGCCAACAGGGACACCTCGACCTTTCTCGTTCAATTCTAACCTTGAGCCAAGCCCATAGAATCTCCATCGAGGAGAGGCCAATAGGCCACCCGAGACTATCGAACTGCTCGGGCATCTACCGGGAGGTGGGTTAAGAAGTAGTGGACTATCTCATGAGGGCTCTGCTGACCCCGTCAGCGGATGATGGACCCAGATTCCACTCAAACATGCCCGTTAGCGAGCTCATCGAGTGCGATACTCGAAAAATCAAGGCAAGTGTGGTTAGCTCAGCCCCTCTAGTTGTGGAAACCGAGGATGGGGTGATGCATGAAACTCTGCCATCCCCTACTGAACACCACGGGGCTTGGGGACTCGGGCCGCCCGACCTTAAATCGAGAGATAGGGGTTCAAAGGCCAGCCCATGGAGGGCCTGAGGCCGCCTCGCATCGAACAAGAGCTAGGGGAGAAAACACAGATGAGCCCCTACACCCTCATCTTGACCTTCTTGTTCGATCCTAGCCTCTAGCCGAGCTCATAGAATCCCCATCGGGGGTCATCTATTGGAAGGCAGGTTAAGGAGTAGTGGAATGCTAGACGAGGGCTTTACCAAGCCCGTCATGAATGATGGAACTAGATTCCTCTTGAACATACCCGTTAACGAGCTCACCAAGCGCATTACTCAAGCCATTGAGTCAAGTGACAATTAACTCAACCCCTCTAGTTGTGAAAACCATGGACAGGGCGACAATCACAAAAATAAGCCGACCCTCGACCAAACCCTCTCCTCGATCTTCAGTGACACCTGACCCCAGCAATGGTAAGGGGCCGAATCTCACTTGGGGGCTAATAAAGGTATAAATGCACCTTTCTTGAAATAGTCATTGCGTCAGGTCTCTTCCTCACGTTAAGTCTAGTGGCAAGGTTTGTGGAAACGAACAACTAAGCATCCCTGGTCAGACTGTAAAAAGCCTACGCCTCAGCGGCTACGGTGTCTTTGCTCACCAGCATGATCAAAGTTTCACTCTGACACCTCGGGCCCTATGATCTTAATGAACAGAATGATCAGAATATGAGAGCCCCTTTTTCGCATACAAAAAGGGAGGAAAACAAGTTTAATCAAAGCAAAACAAACTAAAAAAATTGTTTTTATGATACATAGGGGTAGGCACTTGTCCTTTGATTACAAAAATGATCATTCGACCTTCTTGGCTAGCTAGCCCCTCTAAGGGAGAACTATACCTTCTATTCTATCCACTAGGTCTTGCGCAAGAGGATCCACCGCCGTCTCTATCTCGTCCAGCTCACGGGCTTCGTAGCCAAGCACAAAGCCAAGTCTCATCGTCTCCAAGTCAATCTTGTCCACGTAATGAGAGTGGGCAATTGAAAAGGCTTGGTTGATCCCAACACAAAGGGTGTTCCTTTCAAGTTGATGCACCCATGCCGTGATCTTGACGGCACGGGCTGTGAGCGAACTAGTCCCCTCCGACCGCACCACCTCTAGGTCATCATAGACCACTCTGAGGGCAGCGCTCAGGATACCGAGCTCGTCGCTCTTCACCTAAAGGTTCCTCCTCGCCTCAGTGAGCTCCGTAGCTAGCCTGGCAGAGATGCCCTTGGCCTCTAGCCTCTGGGTTATCGCGGTTCTGAGCTCAGCCTAGAGGGAGCTAATCCTCTGCTGTGCCTTGTCGAGCTCTCAGATGGCCTGGTCACGCTCCTCGTGGGTCATGCTATGCTCTAAGCAGAGCCTCCCCGTGGTTTGGAATAGCTTGTCTCGCCCCTTGCATAGCCAGGTGACCACCTCGACATCCTGACTCACCCTCTGCTCCAAGGCTGCGAGCCTCTCCTCGGCTACTAGCTTCAGCTCCCGCTCCTGCTCCTTCTTAGCCTCGGCCAGAAGGTCGAGGATCTGCTGGTAGGCCACAGCGTCCCTCTAAAGCATCTTGTCCTGCTCCCTCCTAACTCTAGTAGCCTCCTCCTCATCTTGCCACGCCCTCACTGAGAGGCCCTCGAACACCTTCTCGGTCTCCTCCTCATGCCGACGGGCCTTGGCCTCCCGCAAGTAGAGACTATCTACCTCCTCAGCAAGGGGAGTCAGCTCGGCCACCCTTTGTTGGGGGGCAATGAGGTGGGTGGTCACATCCCTACGTAGCCGGGCCTCTTCGATGAGGTGGTCCCAGTTCTCCTTCTACTCACGAAGGAATCAAGATTTCTCCTAGCTATGAGCAATAAGGGACTAAAAAAAGATAATGGTTAGAACACAAAAATACATGAAGAAAGAAGAAGGCAAGAGCAAGATAAAGTGAATACCTAGCCAGTGGGAACAATGACTTCATGCAGGGCACCCCTAGCATGGTCCAAGGCTTTTAGTGTCGCCACAATCCCCTCGTTGAGACTTTAGAGGGGGAGAGCGCTCCCTTAGTGAGCACCATCCCGTCGAATGACGCCTTGAGCGCCATTGCATACAGCGACAGCATGTGCCTCATCAACGACACCACCCTTCTCTTGTGGTAGGCTCCGATGATGCTCGACCCCTTCAGGCTCCTCTCCTTTAGGATTCGGATGGCGATGAGATGGTCCTAGATCCTCTTCTTGTCCTTCTCTAGGACACCCCACTTTCTCCATGAGTCTGGGACCTCTTTGACTAGGTGCCCAGAGAACTCTAGTAGGGCAGCAGCTATGTTAGTCTTCAGATAGAACCAATGCGAATGCCACCCATTGTTGGAGGTTGATAGAAGCATTGATGAGTATTCGTCGACCCAGTTGTTCCAAAGTTGGATGCCGGTGCATCCCATCGGCGTGTTTAGCTCCTACTTCTTCTCCTGCTTCTTCTAGAGGGTGATGGTGTGTGGCAGAACCTCCTAAGTTATAGGGCCCACATGCACCTGTCACTGTCCTATGACTTTTGACATTTATGCATATGTTTCCAATAACTTAAAAAGACTATCGGGTGTCCTCGGGGAACCCCAAATCATCCACGATTTCCGAGCAGGATCACGTTACAGAGTCATTGCAGTATTACAACATTTATTCAAATATCAAAACCAGAGTAAAAACAGTGGAAGACTTATGATAACATAGTTTACAAACCAGTTGTTTCAAACCTTACAAACTAAGTTCGATAATTATTACAAACCATAGTAGTAGTGGAGTGGCATAATTAATATAGACATATCACACAAAATAAACATCCTGCCCAAGGATCACACATTTACTTCTCATCGTCAGAACGAACGATAGTCATGCAGCATGATCCAAAACAGATCTGCTCATGAGGCTCACCTACAATAAGGGTCAACGAACCCTGAGTACGAAAGTACTCAACAAGACTTATCTGAAATATTAACTGATAAACTCAGTAATGCAGGCTCAGGGATTCAAGGTATAGCTTTAACAATGATCAAAGTTCTTTTGCGTAAAAGCTCTTTTAACAACATTCTTTATATAGAAAACTTCTCAAGAATTATATACAAAGCTGACACGATCCGCACTGAAATCATGAAACTTCATATCCAACACCTTCACAAGCCTTATTCAAGTTCTGGTTATTAATTCTACGATGATGAACAGTGAGTTGAGTCTCCTTAACCGAGGAGCAACGACGATTCAAACCGATTAAGCCCAGCTAGGGATTCCAGACCACATGACATATGCAGGTCCCCGACCTACATATACCAACCTACCCTCAGATCCCCTAAAACAAGAATGGGTCCGCGCCACCCAAGAACACAGTACTCCACCATTCCAGCCTATGGCCACGTGGGTACATGCTATTCCCGCCATCTCTCCACTCCCAGTGTGCGAGTAGCCATTCTCGTAATAGAATTGCCAAGTTCAGGCTTACCAGAGTATGTGGTTAGTACTACAAATTCTCATCTCATACAATTCAACAACGGACGTGCCTTAATCGACACAGGTGGAAATAACCCGCTCACAAGACCTCCATGTCTTATGGCTCACACACACCGAGTCCGCCCGGTCTAGATTTATTACTCCACATTCTCATATCACATGCTAACAAAATTAACCAATGTTCCATTTGTTACTTGCAGGTGGCAGGTAGTCACCCGACTTTCATCGTTCTACGCATAGCTAAGCAAAACTAGGCATATACGGGTTTTAGACTGGTAATATGGTAAATATGGAATAATAAGGGTGGTAATGCACCAATTAGGCTCTTACTTAACTCCTAACCACTTAATGTGGTAACGGAAAGCAAAAGCGAAATTAACTTGTAAAACACAAGGTAGGGTTGTATGCATCCGGGGCTTGCTTTCGTTGACGAAAAAGTCTGGTTCCTACGACGTTTCACAAGTATTCAATCCAACCTCAACAGACGGATTAACTTCTTCCACGACTTGATTAACTACCATGTGTTCACCTTCATTCACTACACGTAGTAACAATGCCATGTTTAACATGATGCGGAATACGAAACATGATGCTCTATGATGGATGCAAAATTAATAATTTGAATACAACTTTCCTTCGCGGTACGGTTGCAAGTCAAACTAATCAAACCTTTTTCGCAACACCCAAATCAATTGCCAAGGATCATTATCAACTAATGACCCAAGGTCATCACTCAATCCAAAAGTCCAAACAAAAACCCAAATCATTAAAAGTTACTATTCGCTTTTATGAATTAATTATTTAATTCAAAATTATGAAATAAATCAACTTATTCTAATTGAGCTCAAAATTTTAGTACATGTTCATTACCTGGTGACTAAGTGGCAAAACAAATTTCATAATTTTTGGACAATTAAATAAGCCTAGAAAAATCATGGAAATCCATTTATTAATAAATTGAGCAATTTTTACCACATTCAAAAATACTGAAATATATTATTTCATATTTTTATTAAATACTATACATCACAGAAAAGTCACTCAAAAATTTTCATAATTTTTGGAGCTCTAAATAAATCTACACAAAAATAACAAAAACAGACACTATTCATTTAATTCTGAAAAATAGAAAATCCACTTAGAACGCTGAGTCACTGACATGGTGACCCCACCTGTCATCTTCTACCTCGCGCTTTGACTACGGCGATGATGGCGCTAACCGGCGATATCTCGCCACCGGTGAGTCCAACGGCGACGGCCAAGGTACCTACACCCTCCCCGAGACTAGGCGTATCCATTTTGAGCACAAGCCTGACTAACTATGGACTGGACCGAGCACTACGTCGGCCATGGCAGCCACGACGGCGTGGCTATGCTACGCCGACGAAATGAAGCCGAAAACGGTGAAACAGAGGGCATGGGAAGGTCCAGTAGCTCACCACGAACACGTTGGAGCAAAGAACGAGACCAGATAAGCTTTGGTGACACGGGTCGACGTTGACAGCGGTCACGGCGGAGCGATCTTCGACGACGGCGATGCTCTGGTAGCTGTGGTGGTCAAAATGAGAAACCAATGGGTCACAAAGCACTACATCATTGCGGCAAAGCCGAAGCAAGACTCAGTAAGGGCAGAGACTCACCGTAGCGCGCTAGCCACGATGACGCGCACTCCACGGTGGTGCTGCCGGCCGTGAGGAAGAAAAGCGCCGAACGGCGTTTCCCGATGATGGCAAGCGACCAGGGCTAGTTATTTAGGTGCACAAGGATGAGACGGAGCTGGGACAAGCTTAACAGCGATGATGAAGCACTACGGCATCGACACGAGCTCGCCAGAGTTATGGCCGTGGCGTCGGAAAAACAGAGCAAGAGAGCAGAGGCAAACAGCGATGGCCAAGGCTAAGTAGAGCGGCTCAGAAGCGCAAGGAAGCTGCGCTGTGGCCTTCACCACGCTAGCGCGGCGTCAAAGATGGCCATGACCGCGCCTGGAAGCAAACCGAAGATCGCCGGCCATGTAGCTAGGGCGGTGAGTACTGTTCACCGAATTTATAGATTTGCCATTCGGTTTCAAATTCAAATTACTCCCAAATTTGTATAGCAACTCAAAAATCTCCAAAAATAAAAGTTGTTTAAAATCAAAAGTTCTACAACTTTGCTTTTATAACCAACCCCTAATTCTATCTAGATTTTGAAATGATCTTTTAAATTCAAATAGGGGATATTTAACGAATTACGCCTTTTTGAATTACTCAAAATTTTTCTAAACAACTTGAAAAACTCCAAAAACAAACTTTGTATAACTTGCCAAGCTCTACACTTTTGCTTTTGGGCCCAACCCCAAAATATGCTTAGATTTTGAAATGGATTTTCAGGGTAGGGTTTAAATGTTGAAAAGCGGGGTTTTCTGGAAAAATTCAAAATCCAAACAAATATTGAACTTGAGTCAAACAATACAATTCAACATTCATTACACAATTGTAAACTTGTTTTAGTAAATGTACATCAAAGTTTTCACCAAATGCCAAATGCTTTGCAATGCATATGATGACATGTTAGATTTTAATATTTAAACACCCGAGGTGTTACAATCCTTCCCCCTAAAAGAAATCTCGCCCCGAGATTCAAAGCCACAGGGTAAGTAATGGAAAAGGAAATGTGTTAGTCCAAAAACATCCAAAACTTGCCTATAAAATAGCTGAGGTTCCTTTACAAAACATAACTTGTAGCAACCGAGCACAACTAACACTACTCTATTCTATATTGACGCTAGAAACTCTGGAAACTTTTCTAACAAGTAGTCTTCTGATTCCCAAGTAGCTTCCTCTTTTGAATGTTGATTCCATTGTATTTTATAGAACTTGATTGTCCGTCTTCGAGTAACATGATCTTTCTGATCTAACACTCGGACAGGATATTCGGAATAGGTTAAATCCGGTTCTAGTTCTACTCCTTCAACTTCAACATTTTGTTCAGGCACTCAGAGACACTTCTTCAATTGAGAAACATGGAACACATCATGCACAGCTACAAGATGTTCAGGTAACTTCAAACGATATGCCACTTTTCCATACCTTTCCAAAATTTGATATGGTCCAATATATCGGGGTGCCAACTTTCCTTTAACACCGAAACGGGTAACTCCCTTCATTGGTGATACTTTCAGATATACAAAATCTCCTTTGGTAAATACCAATGGTCTCTGTCTTCTATCCGCATAACTCTTTTGTCGGGATTGAGCTATCTTCAAATTACTCTGTATTTGTCTAACCATGTCTTCTATTTCTTTCATAAGGTCAACTCCAAAGAATCTTCTTTCTCTAGGCTCAGACCAACTCAATGATGTCCTACATCTACGACCATAGAGTGCTTCAAATGGAGCCATTCTAATGCTTTCCTGATAACTATTGTTGTATGAGAACTCGGCCAAAGGTAAGCATTCGTCCCACTTATTGGAATAGTTAAGGACACAACACCTTAACATATCTTCAAGTACTTGATTAACTCTTTTAGTCTGTCCATCAGTTTGCGGATGATAAGTTGTACTATACAGAAGTTTGGTACCCAATGAAGAATGCAATTGTTTCCAAAAGTTGGAGACAAATTGTGTACCTCTATCTGACACAATAGTCTTGGGTACTCCATGGAGACTCATGATTCTTGCTAAATACATCTTGGCATATTGGATTGTAGGATATATTGTCTTGACTGGAAGAAAATGTGCTGACTTAGTGAGTCGATCTACAATAACTCATACTGAGTCAAATCCCTTTGATGTCTTAGGTAGACCAACAATAAAATCCATACTTATATCCTCCCACTTCCAAGATGGAATAGGTAATGGTTGTAATTCACCAGCAGACCTCAAATGTATAGCTTTCACCTTTTGACAAGTATCACACTTTGCTATATATCTAGCAATCTCTATTTTCATTTTAGTCCACCAGAATCTTTGCTTCAAGTCATGGTACATCTTGTTACTTCCTGGATGGATTGATAACCTAGTAGCATGTGCCTCATCTAGAATTGACTGCCGCAACTCAGGAACTTTTGGTACCACCAGGCGATCCTTGAACCACAACACATCTTCATTGTCAATACTAAAGCATTCTGCTTTTCCATTCTTGACTCTTTCCTTGATATGGGCTATACCCTTGTTTTCCTTCTGAGCAGCAATAACTTGATCTCGAATAGTGGCTTCAACAATTATGTTGGTCAAACTTCCTTCTTGAATTACTTCTACATTCAACTTTTCCATTTCTTGACATAAATTCAAACCCATTGTTCTCACTGTCAGACAATTGCAATAACTTTTGCGATTGAGGGCATCTGCAACCACATTTGCTTTACCGAGGTGATAATGTACTTCCAAATCATAATCCTTAATCAGTTCTAACCATCTTCTTTGTCGCATGTTCAACTCTGACTGAGTAAAGATATACTTTAAGCTTTTGTGGTCTGTATACATATGGCACGTATTACCAAGCAGGTAATGCCACCAAATCTTCAGAGCATGAACCACAGCTGCTAACTCCAAGTCATGAGTCGGATAATGTTCTTCATGTTGCTTAAGTTGCCTAGATGCATAGGCAATGACTCGGCCTTCTTGCATCAACACACCTCCAATACCAATACCTGAAGCATCACAATAAACATCAAACGGCTTCTCAATGTCAGGTTGGGCTAATACTGGTGCAGTGGTTAACAGTCTCTTCAAAGTTTGGAAAGCCTTCTCACAATCTGATGACCAGACAAACTTAACTTGGTTCTTCAACAATTCAGTTATGGACTTTGATATCTTTGAGAAATCTAGAATAAACCGACGGTAATATCCCGCCAAACCCAGAAAACTCCAAACTTGATGAACTGTGGTTGGCGGTTTCTAATCAAGCACATCCTTCACTTTGCTTGGATCAACTGCAACTCCTTCGGCTGACAAGACATGTCCAAGAAATTGCACTTCCTTAAGCCAAAAATCACACTTGCTGAACTTGGCATATAGTTGATGTTCTCTCAAATGGGTCAGAATAATTCTGAGATGTTCCGCATGTTCTTTCTTGTTCTTGGAATATACTAAAATATCATCAATAAACACTACTACAAACTTGTCTAGCTCAGGCATGAATACTGAGTTCATTAGATACATGAAATGAGCTGGAGCATTTGTCAAACCAAAAGACATTACCAAGTATTCATATAACCCATATCTTGTGGTAAATGCTGTTTTGGGAATATCCTCAGGCTTTATCTTGATTTGGTGATATCCTGATCTCAAATCTATCTTGGAGAAAACTTTGGCTCTGGCCAATTGATCAAAAAGCAGATCTATCCAAGGTAATGGATACTTATTCTTGATGGTCACTTCATTCAATGGACGATAGTCAACACATAACCTCAGGGTCTCATCTTTCTTTTTCACAAAAATTGCCGGACATCCCTAAGGTGAAGAACTAGGTTGGATAAACCCTTTCTCAATCAATTCTTGTAACTGAGTTTTCAACTCGGCCAATTCCTTAGGTGGCATCCTATAAGCTCTCCGAGAAATCGGAGCTGTTCTAGGTTGTAACTCTATATTGAACTGTACATCCCTATCAGGTGGTAGACCGGGTAAATCTTCAGGAAACACATCCGGAAATTCACACACTACCGGAATATCTCTAATCTCTTTGACAACAGTTGCACAAATCTTGCTCACTGATTTTCTTAGGGTTGAAAGTTGGATAAGAAGTTGAGAATTACTATTAGGCAAACTCACTCTTAAGGTCCTATTCAAAGCATCTATAACAGCCTTATGTTGATACATCCAATTCATTCCCAAGATTACATCTATATCCTGATCCTTAAGGATAATCATGGTAGTGGGAAAAATATGCCCACCCAGGTTTACGGGTACTTGGTATACCATTTCCTTAGTACATAGACGTCCCCCGGGCAACTGTATAAAGAAACTTTCCTTTGTTGCCCCAATTGAAATTTCATGCTTCACGACAAATGTTCTATTGATGAATGAATGCGATGCGCCGGAATCAAAAAGTATAACTACAGGGTGATTGGCAACAGGAAACATACCCATCATCACTGGCTCCCCTTCCGGAATTTCTCTAGCTTGAATATAGAACACCCGTCCTGTCTTCCTCTCATCTTTGCCCTTCTAAGCATTCTGATTGGGGTTCCTGTTTGGTGCCTGACCCTGTTGTTGATTAGCAAGGGCCTTCTGATAATTTTGATTAGCCTGCCTAGGATATGGACATTCCCTGGAGAAATGACCAGTCCTTCCACAATTGTAGCATGGATAGTTGTGACCCTGAGATGTTGGAACATTGCCACCAGGAGCATTGGTTGATTGTGAACTCGGATAGGTTATAGCAGGACGGACATTTGACTGTTGCTCGGCTTGGAACTGCGGCGGATGATAAGGAGGACGATTATGCTGTACTGGATGATAAATCACCCTCTGCCTCTTCTGATTTCCCCCAAAAGATCCAGACGGCACACTCTTTTTCTTTTTGAGCTCCTTATGCTGCCGATACTTTGACTCTAAAGCAATTTCAATATTTACTGCCTCATGATTTCTAGCTCTGGCTACATTTTCCCTGTGCCAAGCTTCATTTCTTCCTTCCACTGTACGAACTAGCATACTTTCACAGTTCCTGTGTGCGGTGGTGAGACGTCTCAATTGATCCTGTAATTCTCCCACCTATATAGCATCCAAAGCCCTATCTCTAGTAGCTTGTGCTAACTCTATAGAAATCCTTTGTATCTCTGCCTTAGGATCAGGCCTAGAACTGCTACTGCTAGCACCATCGTTTCTAGGGGCAAGTTGGTGATGAGGAACTCCTTTGGGTCCAGTGGACTTATGGGGTGTCATCTTGGCACGAGCCATACTATAGGAAGCCAATTTAATCCAAGTAAGATCATTTGATCAAAATCCAAAAAGTAGCTAAGATGGATTACATTCCTCAAACCAGACTCACTACTTAAGTCCAGACTAAGAGGTGAAGGAAGTAACAAGTGAATTCAAGGTATAGCTTTAACAATGATCAAAGTTCTTTTGCGTAAAAGCTCTTTTAACAACATTCTTTATATAGAAAACTTCTCAAGAATTATATACAAAGCTGACACGATCCACACTGAGATCATGAAACTTCATATCCAACACCTTCACAAGCCTTATTCAAGTTCCGGTTATTAATTCTACGATGATGAACAGTGAGTTGAGTCTCCTTAACCGAGGAGCAACGACGATTCGAACCGATTAAGCCCAGCTGGGGATTCCAGACCACACGACATATGTAGGTCCCCGACCTACATATACCAACCTACCCTCGGATCTCCTAAAACAAGAACGGGTACGCGCCACCTGAGAACACAGTACTCCACCATTCCAGCCCATGGCCACGTGGGTACACGCTATTCCCGCCATCTCTCCACTCCCAGTGCGCGAGTAGCCATTCTCATAATAGAATTGCCAAGTTCAGGCTTACCGGAGTATGTGGTTAGTACTACAAATTCTCACCTCATACAATTCAACAACGGACGTGCCTTAATCGACACAGGCGGAAATAACCCGCTCACAAGACCTCCATGTCTTGTGGCTCACACACACCGAGTCCACCCGGTCTAGATTTATTACTCCACATTCTCATATCACATGCTAACAAAATTAACCAATGTTCCATTTGTTACTTGCAGGTGGCAGGTAGTCACCCGACTTTCATCGTTCTACGCATAGCTAAGCAAAACTAGGCATATACGGGTTTTAGACTGGTAATATGGTAAATATGGAATAACAAGGGTGGTAATGCACCAATTAGGCTCTTACTTAACTCCTAACCACTTAATGCAGTAACAGAAAGCAAAAGCGAAATTAACTTGTAAAACACAAGGTAGGGTTGTATGCATCCGGGGCTTGCCTTCGTTGACGAAAAAGTTCAGTTCCTGCAACGTTTCACAAGTATTCGATCCGACCTCAATAGACGGATTAACTTCTTCCATGACTTGATTAACTACCACATGTTCACCTTCGTTCACTACACATAGTAACAATGCCATGTTTAACATGATGCGGAATACGAAACATGATGCTCTATGATGGATGCAAAATTAATAATTTGAATACAACTTTCCTTCGCGGTACGGTTGCAAGTCAAACTAATCAAACCTTTTTCACAACACCCAAATCAATTGCCAAGGATCATTATCAACTAATGACCCAAGGTCATCACTCAATCCAAAAGTCCAAACAAAAACCCAAATCATTAAAAGTTACTATTCGCTTTTATGAATTAATTATTTAATTCAAAATTATGAATTAAATCAACTTATTCTAATTGAGCTCAAAATTTTAGTACATGTTCAATACCTGGTGACTAAGTGGCAAAACAAATTTCATAATTTTTGGACAATTAAATAAGCCTAAAAAATCATGGAAATCCATTTATTAATAAATTGAGCAATTTTTACCACATTCAAAAAGTACTAAAATATATTATTTCATATTTTTATTAAATACTATACATCACAGAGAAGTCACTCAAAAATTTTTATAATTTTTTGAGCTCCAAATAATTCTACACAAAAATAACAAAAATAGACACTATTCATTTAATTCTGAAAAATAGAAAATCCACTTAGAACGCTGAGTCACTGACATGGTGACCCCACCTGTCATCTTCTACCTCGCGCTTTGACTACGGCGATGATGGCGCTGACCGGCGATATCTCGCCGCCGGTGAGTCCAACGGCGATGGCCAAGGTACCTACACCCTCCCCGAGACTAGGCGCATCCATTTTGAGCACAAGCCTGACTAACTATGGACTGGACCGAGCACTACGTCGGCCATGGCGGCCACGACGGCGTGGCTATGCTACGCCAGCGAAATGAAGCCGAAAACGGTGAAATAGAGGGCATGGAAAGGTCCAGTAGCTCACCACGAACACGTTGGAGCAAAGAACGAGACCGGATAAGCTTTGGTGACACGGGTCGACGTTGACAGCGGTCACGGCGGAGCGATCTTCGACGATGGCGATGCTCTGGTAGCTATGGTGGTCAAAATGAGAAACCAATGGGTCACAAAGCACTACATCATTGCGGCAAAGCTGAAGCAAGACTCAGTAAGGGCAGAGACTCACCGTAGCGCGCTAGCCATGGCGACGCGCACTCCACGGTGGTGCTGCCGGCCGTGAGGAAGAAAAGCGCCAAACGGCGTTTCCTGATGATGGCAAGCGACCAGGGCTAGTTATTTAGGTGCGCAAGGATGAGACAGAGCTGGGACAAGCTTAACAGCGACGGTGAAGCACTACGGCATCGACACGAGCTCGCCGGAGTTATGGCCGTGGCGTCGGAAAAACAGAGCAAGAGAGCGAAGGCAAACGGCGACGGCCAAGGCTAAGTAGAGCGGCTCAGAAGCGCAAGGAAGCTGCGTTGTGGCCTTCACCGCGCCAGCGCGACGTCAAAGATGGCCACGACCGCGCCTGGAAGCAAACCGAAGATCGCCGGCCATGTAGCTAGGGCGGTGAGTACTGTTCACCGAATTTATAGATTTGCCATTCGGTTTCAAATTCAAATTACTCCCAAATTTGTATAGCAACTCAAAAATCTCCAAAAATAAAAGTTGTTTAAAATCAAAAGTTCTACAACTTTGCTTTTATAACCAACCCCTAATTCTATCTAGATTTTGAAATGATCTTTTAAATTCAAATAGGGGATATTTAACGAATTACGCCTTTTTGAATTACTCAAAATTTTTCTAAACAACTTGAAAAACTCCAAAAACAAACTTTGTATAACTTGCCAAGCTCTACACTTTTGCTTTTGGGCCCAAACCCAAAATATGCTTAGATTTTGAAATGGATTTTCAGGGTAGGGTTTAAATGTTGAAAAGCGGGGTTTTCTGGAAAAATTCAAAATCCAAACAAATATTGAACTTGAGTCAAACAATACAATTCAACATTCATTACACAATTGTAAACTTGTTTTAGTAAATGTACATCAAAGTTTTCACCAAATGCCAAATGCTTTGCAATGCATATGATGACATGTCAGATTTTAATATTTAAACACCCGAGGTGTTACATGGTGAAGAAGTACCGCCATAGATCAAAGTGGGGATTGATCCCTAGGAATCCCTCCATAGGGCGATGAACGCCACCATGTGCTGGATTCCATTGGGATTAAGGTGCTGCAACTCAATTTGGTAGTAATGCAGCAACCCTCGGAGAAATTTGTGAGCAGGGCTAGCAAACCCCCGCTATAGAAGTGCACAAATGAGATGACGTAGCCGATGGGCAGCGACAGCACATCCTCCTTGCCGGGCAGCCACCATTCCTCGATGGTGGTCCATGCATAGAGAAGATCGTGGTGGACAAGGCCCTCAATGCGCTGGAGGGTGATATCAGAGTGGCACCACGGCTCCATTGGAAGATGGGGGTGGGTGGATGCAAACTCGACGGTGACTAAGATGTGGATGCAGGGAGCTTGGGCGATTGGCGGTGGAGGTTGTAGATGTCAAGGCAAGGAGGCAAAGTATGAAACTCTAGGGGTGAACCTTTGGTTATATAGGGGTGATGGATGCGAGGAAGCCAACCACCTGCCAAGATCTCCACACCTACCATGATCTACCACAACGTCACGCCGCGGGATATGCACATGCAATCCCTATCCTTTCCCTCAGGAAACTCGCCGGATGTTTTGCCTCCCCGAGTGGATCAGGACTCATTATGAGTAAGAGGAATATGGATCAAAAAATGGATCCATGGCCCATCTAGGCCTAGAAGTTCGACTGTTGGCCCATCAACGGGTTCGACAGCTGCTCCAAGCACCCCTATGATAAGGGGTGGAAAAGGATGGGCCCTACAAGCGGTCAATACCTAGGCACGTGAATGCCATGGGCATCTCGGCCCATGATTGAGTCTTAGCTAGGTGACCCTTACCGAATCCACACGAATGGGATGCCGGGACCCCAATCGAACTATCTAGCTAACGAACCACCAAATCTTACGACCATACCCGCGAAGGGTCCAACCTTGGCAAGAAGGAATCATCATCTTTAGGACATGCTGTGGGCAACAATAGAGGGCTAGGGCCCTCAGAGTCCTCTCTTTTAGAAAAACCTCTGAAGGAGTATTCTACTCCTCCGCAGGCTCAGGGGCTACACCCACTAGGTGCGCTCGAGCGCACCCGCTGCCAAGTCAAAAAATCCCTGAGGTGATTCTACTTGAATCGCCTGGGGGCTCGAGGGCAACTATTGGGGACCAATACTAGGGTACCCAAAGAGGAAGAGCTAATGATCATCAACATTGATTTATCCATGTGATCAAGAGCACGACTACACCCCTTGTTGGGCTCCACCTTGCCTGACTCCCAAGGGATGGCTCTGCCTCGCCCAACGTCTGAGCGCAGACTCCGCCTCGCCCAATGTCTGAGGGCTGGCTCTGCCTCGCCCGATGTCTGAGGGCTAGCTTTGGCTCACCCAACGTCTAAGGGTAGGCTCCACCTCGCCCGACGTCTAAAGGCTGGCTACGCCTCGCTCGATGTTTGAGGGCCTGATGTCCAAGGGCTGGCTCTGCCTCGCCCGATGTCTGAGAGCTGGCTCTGCCTTGCCTAATGTTTGAGGGTAGGCTCTGCCTCACCTAATGTCTAAGGGCTGACTTTGCCTCGCTCGATGTCTGAGGCCCGACGCCTATGACAACATTACCACAATACCAACCTAGGAATCAGGCGGAGCAAATAAGGCAAGACGCTCAAGTCAACCGCAATACCGAGGACCGTACCCTACACACCTATAGGACAGTACTATCAGGCCATGCTAGAAGGGTGCTTTGCATCCTTCTAGGCATGTCAGAGCCCAAACAATGTTGTAGGCGCTGATATTTGCCTTACAGTGTTGTGGGCGCCATCATTTACCCTCGGGCATGGATCCATGTAGAAGCCCACGACAACCACTATGGTCTAGAAGGAAACTCGCATCACCTATAGTAACAGATGTGAGGTCACTATGCTACCTGCTCCCTGTATGGCCGCTGATCAACACCCTGGTCCGCCACCCCACCCCTCGAGGCGGGATGGGACGTGGCAACCCGCTAACAATGCCAGGACATGGCATTGACAGTAGACAGATGCCTAGCGTGGCCCTGTTAGGGTCAGTAGACATGCACCCAGCATGGGGCTATTCCTATCACCACTTGGCATGTCAGCGGGGCCCGCATAGAGGAAAGGAAAGACCCAGCATCCTTGAAGGACTTCCTTTACCTCTTGTTTTCCTCTTTTCTCTTATCTGTAATCCACGCTCTCCCTTGTCCTACAAAAGGGAAAGTAGGGCACCCCACTCAGGGGATCGATTCATGGTATCACATATCACCCTACATCATAGCAGAACCACTGGTCTCGAACCTTGAGCACATAGCTGAGCAGCAACTAAGCTCTTAGTGCCCATTCGACCTTTCCATCAGAGACTTCGGACATGTCCCTCTCTCGCCCATTTGTAACCCCTACTATGAACTTTTCAGTGCTAGTAACACGAGCAGCAGCCACAAACTAGACGTAGGGATATTCTGCCCAAACCAGTATTAACCTTGTGTCTTTTTAGCACACCATCCAGGCCAGACGTGCAATAACACAAATTTACTCATTGGCGTTTACTTGAAACACCGACACTTCTCATTTATGGTAATGCTTGCAAGAGCCTTCTTCTTGGTGGTCTTGTCATCATCACTATCATTATCATCACTTGAGGAAGCATCAATATCTCATGTGACTACATATGAACCACCCTTCTTCTTCTTGAAGGTCATCTTGTCCTTCTCCTTCTCCTTTTCATTCTTCTTACTCTTCTTGTTGTCATCATCATTGTCACTGTTCTATGGACATTCTGTCATGAGATGATCCTTGCTATTGCACTTGAATCACCTTCTTGCTTCATCCTTGCCTTTGGATGATGACTTCTTCCTTCTTGCACGGTAGCCCTTCTTCATCATGAATTTGCCAAATCTCTTCACAAAGATAGCCATATTGTCATCATCAAGTTCATCAAAGCTTGAGTCTTCATCTTCACTTGATGTTTCTTGCTTTGCCTTGACCTTGGATGGTGTGGTGGCCTTGAATGCCACACTCTTCTTCTTGTCATCCTTCTTCTCATCTTTCTTGTCATTCTTCTTCTCTTCCTTATCATCATCTCTATATGTGTCATCGGTCATCACATCTCCCAACACTTGGTTTGGTGTCATGGTGTCCAAACCACTCCTCACTAGAATAGTGACCAATGTGCCAAATCTCGATGGTAAGCATCTCAAGAACTTATGAGACAAGTCCTTGTCCTTCATATCTTCACCAAGTGCTTTGAGATCATTGTCAAGCACTTGTAGCCTATGGAACCTCTCCGACACACTCTCATCATCCTTCATCATCAAGCTTGCAAACTTCTCCTTGAGAATGTATGCCTTGGCACCCTTCACCACTTGAGTGCCCTCAAATGACTCCACTAACTTCTTCCATGCCCCATGAGCCATCTCAATGTTCTTGATTTGCTCAAATGTTCTCTCATCCAATGCAGTATGAATGGCACTAAGAGCAATGTCATTGTTTTGGAGCAACATCTCTTTGGTAGTGGTGGGAGTCTCTAGATCGGCTATCTTAATCTTGGTCTTCACCACCTTCCATACATTTCTATTGATTGACTTGATGTAGGTGGTCATCTTTGCCTTCCAATATGGATAATTTGGGCCATCAAATTGGGGTGGCTTCTTGGTGTTGTTGATTTGAGCCATTTTTACACCAAAGGTCGTTAAGCCTCAAATCACGGTGACCATGCCTCTGATACCACTTGAAAGGTCCTAATGGCTAGAGGGGGGGTAAATAGCCTATTAAAAAAATCTACAACAACACTAAACCAAAGGGTTAGACAAATATGAGGCGTAGCAAGTGTTGCGCAAGCCTACTAAAAATGCAAGCCTCTTATCCACAATTCTAGTTTACTATGATCACTATATCACACAAAGGCTAAGTGGCTACTCTCAACACTAGTTGAGCTAGCTAGGAAGTAATTACAACTAAGAAGCTAGGCTACACAACTAGCTACAACTACCACAAGCTCTACACAAAGTAAAGGTACAATGTAATACAAGAGAGTGGTAGAGAGGTATACTGTCATGGCAAGTGATCAATCAATAAATATCAAAGAATACCAAGGAGACAATGATGACATAATGATTTTTCCTTCGAGGTTCACTTGCTTGCCGGTAAGCTAGTCTCCATTGTGGCGATTCACTCACTTGGAGGTTCACACGCTAATAGGCATCACATGCCTAACCCACAACCAGATGCCGCACAACCAATACAAGATGAGGATCCACTAGCCATGCACAATCTACTAGAATTGTCATTGGTGCTCCACTACGGAAGGCACAATAAGAACCCCTCACAATCACAACAATCAGAGCCAGAGACAATCACCTTCCTCCGCTCGATGATCCTCCAATCACCAGGCCATCTAGGTGTCAGCAAACACCAAGAGTAACAAGATCTCCACCAGTCAAATCACCCAACTAGTGCCACAAGATACTAGAACACTAAGCAATGCACTAGAGGCTCTCCAATCTCACTCAAGTGATGAAATCAAGTGTGCAAGTGAGTGGATCAAGTTTGCTTAGCTCCCAAAGGGTGTACTCAGGTGTGGGAAGTGCCAAGAGAGTGGCCAAGACTGGCCACCATCTCTATTTATAAGCCCACCAACAAATATAGCCGTTACCCCTTTGGAGCAGCTTCTGCGGGGCACCGGACACAGCGGTGGTGGCACCGTCCTAGGGGTGGTGGTGCCCCCCCAATAGTAGACTTCATGGCTAGTTTGACTAGCGCTGGGGCACCAGACAAGGTGGTGGTGGCATTGCCCTAGGGGTGGCGGTGACCACCCAAGCCAGTCCCCCCTCAAAAACGCCACCCTCAGGAAAAATACAGCAGTGGCACTAGACAGGGGTGGCGGTGCCCACCCCAATTTTCCTTGCTCTCTAGAGAAAAACGGCGGTGGCACCCGACAACCCCCGACAGTTCACCACCCTCACCATGGCGGTGTACACCGATTGCGGTGATGACCACCTCCATGCTGCTACTCTAGACCAAGGCTAGGTGGGCACCACCCTAGGGGTGGTGGTGCCACCGGATAGGTAGTGGCGGTGCCCCCAAGGCATCACCCTATTGGCAGTCCTTAATGACCATATCCAACCACCAAATAATACCCAAAACAGGAGAAATAAATAAACTTTAGACACATATTCATTTACTATTGACATGGTTCCACTTATATTGGAAGAATCATGTTTTGCAGGACATACATTTGACTACAAGTGGAAACAAAACAAAATGCGCAATGCGGAAAGTGTAAAGTAGAAATACGTAATGAAATAAAAGGACAAAGCCCACCTACACGCCAAACCTAGGCCATCCAGGAGCCTGCTAGAGCAAGGCGGTGGCAAGCAGGCCAGCCTAGGGCATCGCCCCCATGCCTACTCGGCCCCACCTCGCTCTAGCGGTTGCATGGCAGCAGGCCATGGCGTTTTAGGCTAGTTTCCTATTTTATTAGCACCAAACTAACCTCACACTAGTATAAGTAGATGGGTGGTAATGGGAATGGGGATCCCAATCTTTCGTCAGGTAGTGATAACTATCGTTGTGGTGGAGAATGACACACCGATCTGGCTTCAGATCAAAAGATCGAACCCTGCAATCTTAGCACCACAACTCCTCTGGTTATCAACTAAGACACAAATCCGATTGACCTCACCAAGAAGGCTAATCCCTGCCTACGCAACAAAGAACACAAGCAAGAACAAAAAAGAAAGCAACCAAATTGCAGATGAATGATTAATCTCACGAAGTTGGGGTCTCACAAATCGATGATCGGTGAAACTGTTCTTGACAGATTAATCTAAGCAAAACCCAAAACCTAATGACGGTGGTGGCGTATGATTATAAAGGTCTTAGGGTCATTGCCTACCCTTGACATGCCCCCTAATGGGCCCAAACATGATACACGGTCCATCGGACCAAAAGACGGTGTCGTAGCACCCTAGTAGATTCAGGATGCTGCCTTGTTTCGATGATTCTTGTTGATTCTGGAAGCCTTTTGACGTGAGACCACTTGGATTGCCGTCCCTATCAAATTAGCTTTCCAACCATATATGGATCATCGAAAATGGAGTCAGGATGCATCCTAGGTAACCAGTTTAAGACAGACTGGTCCTGGAGGCCGAGGCAGACTCGAAATCATGTTGGACCAGGCCTCCAGTTTCTGTTGAACGTCCTTGCTGGTCATAAATGCTCCACCTCTTCCTCTAAGTCCCTCATGACCCTCTCCAATGTTCCTAAGCAAGATAACATCATTAGGTAGTAGTCTATTCTCAAAAGTATGAAAAGGATCGCTTAAGAATGAGCTCACCTCTAAATTGAGTTGACACATTCGAGCTCGGGTCATTGGACCTTGCATGACGGTTGGAGGATCAGTGGGTACATCTGAAGGAGTAATGTCCTCATCATCCTCCCCCTTTTGAAACTGAGTCATCCTCGACTCAAGCTCATCTTCTTCTCCAAAATAAGGCTTCAAATCTGCAATATTAAAGGTGGGACTAACCCCGAACTCGGGTGGCAACTCAAGTTTGTAGGCATTATCATTTATTTTCTCAATTATCTTATAAGGACTAGTTGCTCTTGGCATTAATTTAGACATACGCAGCTCAGGAAATCTATCTTTTCTCAAATGTAACCAAACCAAATCACCTGGTTCAAGTTTAATTTCTTTTCTACCTTTACTACCAGCAATTCTATACTTTTCATTCATTCTTTCAATATTTGCTTTAGTTGTTTCATGCAACTTATGAATGAATTCAGCACGCTCTCTAGCATCACTATGTGTTCTCTCAGTGGTAGGTAAAGGCAAAAGATCAATAGGAGCATGAGGGTTAAAACCATCCACTACCTGAAAAGGACTTATCTTGATGGTGGAATGTTCTGCCGTGTTATATGCAAACTCCACATGCGGCAAACACTCTTCCCACATGTTCAAATTACACTTCAAAATTGCTCTCAACATGGTGGACAATGTTCGATTCACTACTTGTAACACCCAAAAATTTTACCACAAATTAGCAATTAATTCTTAGCCTTTATTACATTTTCTAAGTATTTTTAACTTAGGCCAAATAATAAATATTGGTTAAATAAAATAAACTATAAGGTTTAGAAACATGTTTGTTGCATTCATGCCGAAGCATATTGTTTTTTTTTGGTTGAGTGTAGGGCTAGTTGAATTGAAGTTTGCATTCAAAACTTATTTGAAATTGGCTTAAAAATGAAAATGGAGAAAATAGAATTTGATAAACAATTGATTTGAAAAAAAATAAGAAAGCCACCTTCTGGCCCAACCCAGCCAGCCCGACCTTCTTCCCCCTCCTCCTCCCACGGCCTGCTTTGCCTGGCGCGGCCCACCCGGCGGCTGCCCCACGCTGACGTGCTGACGCACCCTGCGCGGCCCAGTTTGCCACCCGCGCGTGCGCTGTCAACACGGCCGGCCTTCACCGTTGAGCTAGCCCACCAACGCAGCCAGCTCGGCAGCGGCCTGCCTTGGCTTCATCCGCGAGCGCCTTGCCCTTCTCTCTCTCTCGCTGCACGTCTGGACCCACTCGCCAGCCGCGTCATCCACCTTCCTTCCCCGGCGCTCCCCTTCCTTCTTTTGCCCGGCCATGGCGCGGCATCGATGGAAATCCACCGGCGCCGTTTGGAAGGTGCCGAGCCCCTCCTTGCTTCCCTTCCTTTCTTGCCGCAGCCGCCTGCCTATAAAGGCCGAGCCTCCCCTTAGCCCTTCTCCATCTTTGCCTGCTACCAAGAGCTACCGCCGCCGGTGAGAACCCCCCCCCCCCCCTTCCGAGCGCGAACGCCAACGCCAAGGCCACCCGAAGCACCGCCGGATCTTCCCGCGCCCGTAGGTACTCCCCATTTCACGTTTTGGTGTTGTTTTGCCCGGCTGCACACTCACCCGCGCGCCTCTTCTCTCTCCAGCTCATGGCCGCCGTCGATGACCAGCCTCGGAGCCTTCCCGGACGCCGCGTTCCCCTCTAGGCGACTCATGGTGAGCCCCTCCACCTTCCCGTGCCCTCAGATCTCGCTTTGGCGCCCTAGGAAGCCGTAGCCCAAGGTCCGGGTGCACCGGTCATGGCGTCGCCGGCCTCTCTTTCTTCCCCGGCAAGCCACCGCCTAGATTTCGCCCTGCGCCATTGGATCTAGTGTGGATGGCCAGGATTAGGTACTGGTTGGGTTTAAGTGGCCGGTCCACCGTAGACTCGTGGACCCGGCGCACCGTGCCGCGTCAGTGCGCCCACGCCCGCATGGTGCACCACGCCCAATGAACAGCCGCCGCGTGTCGATGAGTCAGCAGCCGAGTCAGCCGTCGGGTCAAACCCCAGTCAACCGAGCGCATTTTGTAGAAAAGCCCCCGCTTTTTCCAGTAATCAACCCGCGGTCCAGTCCAGTTCAAACTAATTTTTATTTAGTCCTGTTTTTATTCATTCAAGTCCCTGAAGTTTCCAGAAATAGTAAGCCCAGTCCAGATTTCATTTAAATTCAGATTTTTAATTATTTTAATTCGAAAATAGGTTAGTTTATTTATAGAATTGCCATTACATCTTATTTCATGCATAACTTTCACGTTTTAAGTCCGATTTGAGTGATTCTTTCGCTCATGTGTTTGTAGAAATGCGTAGAATAGATCTGTAAGCTTTTCAACATATGTTTTCACTGTTTGGTGTACTGTTCTAATAGAGTTCTATCTTGTATGCATGTAATGATTGGAATGATGCTTGATTGATGATTGGATCACGGTTAGAGGGTGAGCCATTCGAGGTGACTGAGGACCCCCAACAGGATTAGCAGTATTCCCAGGACGACTTTGAGGAAGGCAAGTGTACCAAAGGCCCCTTGTTACCTATGAACTACTACCACTTACATTCATGCATGAGTTTAATTTGAATTGCCTTTAAGAACTTTACCTAGATGATTCATTGTACCACATATCCTTGATACCTGGGTTTATTGGGTAGGCATTTTGGATAGATGCTGCAGCGCTTAACATGAAGTAATTGTTAAACATATTTAAAGACTATATGCAATGTGATAAAATGGAACTTTTTAGCAACAGATAGGGGGCTAGAGTACGGGGTTGAGTACTCTAGTGCCTCTCCATAAGGACTTTATCCTGAAGCGGCAACCCAGGAGGGACCGTACAACCCCGAGTGTCAAATGGCTCTGACTTTAACCTATTATCTAGTTTGTACTAGCTCGTCTATAGCTCCAGTAAGGGGTAAGAGGGTATCTTTCCTTTTTCTGTTAGGGTGTGCACCGTGCTGCGATGCCCACGTGTGCCATTCCTTTGTAGCTACGATTTGTTAGTGCAACTAGCTAAGGGTTTCATAGTGAAACACTGCCACACTTCCTAGGAAGAGGTGTAGTGGGTCTCGTGAACCCCGGCATTGGGAATCACGGCTCGATGGGTAAAGATGTACAATTTCTGTAGAAATAATTGACCTGTTATAACAGCCGTGCTCATGGATACGAGTGGTCTGGATCCTTCGAGATTAGTGGTTACTGTGGATGATGGATGGTTGGGAATTGAGACAAAGCTGGATGATACTTTAATACCACTTGGGAATTGGGACTGTTCATTAAAGTAGTAATTCAGGTTGCTAAAAAAATTGATCAACTAAAATTGCGAACTGCAGTCAAACAGTGTCAAGCCTATTTGAGCCTCATAGATCCCTTTGTTATACTTGCTAAGCATGGTGAGCTTACACTTGCTTTACATCCAATGAAAATCCCAGATGGGTAACAGATAATGGATATGAAGAGTTTCCGGAGGATGTCCAGGACTACTAGGAAGACGTTCACCAGTTGGAGTCCCTGTGGCAGTTGGGCTAGTTTTTTTCTGCTGTGTTTGTAATAATATTGCCTTCGAGCAAACTTTGTATTTAACTTTATGATGAGATATGCGATGTAATAAGTACTTTACTTTGATACTACTACAATTTGTGATAAATGTGTGTGTTTGGACATCCTGGGCGCACATATATGAGTACTTGGTTTTGCTTTGCAAAATTGGGTGCGACAAATTGGTATCAGAGCTATAACTGACTATAGGACGAACAACCTAGATAGAAATGGACGTTTTTAGGATTTCATTATCTTTATTTTACTACTTTTACTTTGCTATAAAATTTTTGCTTATATCCTGTTCTTTATCTGTTGCCAAAATTATTTTGTTCTAATACTCAACCTTTTCATTCTTGTAGATGGCCCGCACCAAGCAGACCCCACGCAAGAGGACCATTCTGATGCCCATTAGGAGGACCAGGTTCACTTTGGGCAAGCGTGTCCCGACACACCTTGTGGAGGCTCTAAGGAACCAAGAGGATGAATCGCCTGTGGAGGTACCCATGGGGGAACCTCTGGAGGACTTGTTGGAGGATCTGATGGATGAAGAAACAGAGGAGGGACCCATGTTCGAGGGACCCATTGAGATAGAGGAGTCTGAGGAAGATCCCGAGGAAGTATAGGAACAAGGTGGCCAGGAGGGAGCAGGTGACCCCGATGATGGAGATGGTTCTGATGATTCTGATGCTGATGGAGGTGATGATGGTAATGGTGGAGACGGTGGAGATGGTGGAGACGATAGGGACGGTGGAGACGATGGGGATGAGGACAATGATGATGATCACAATGCACCGTTGGCTCAGGGATGGACTGTGGAGATCCACTACGACTTGGAGGGTGATGGCTACTACCACCCTAGGCTTCTCGCACTTGTGCATCGCTACCACCCTGGAGGCACTGTTTAGTATAGGACGGAGCATTGGACCCACCCCGACTACACCGGCTTCTGGGAGACAGAAGTGTACATCCGAGAGGGGGCTCGGGTGTGCTACATCCACCGCGCCACCACTACACGGCTCACATGTGCAGCCATCATTAGGGATGCAGCTCGACAGGCGTTGATGGTCAACCGTGACCGTCACTTCGACGACATCGGCTGGGAGGATGACCGCTACCTTCCCCGCCATCGGAGCGGACAGTCTACGTGCAACATTGCTACACCACTTGGAGAGGTGAACCTGAGGCTAAGGCCTACCCTGTTGTGCTTGGCTGAGACCCACACTGACTTGGATCAGGCCCTGGATGAGCTCGATGTCATGGGGAGGGCCTACATGTAGCTGGCTCGTGAGAACGCTACACTGAAGCAGCAGCTAGGAGGTCCAGATGTGGAAGATTCAGGAGTACCCGCTCAGTCACCCCCGAGGACCAGAGGAGAGTCTGGAGACCCCAGCACCAGCACCACCATCGACCCGTACCCATAGGAGAGTCTTAAAAATATGTAATAAGCACGCGTAGCTACGCGAGAGAGTAATTAGTTTCTTTCTTTTAATGGTTGGACAAGTGTTAGTTGCATGGTTGGATGTTTATCATTATGAATAATGTTTGATTTGGATCTTTGATATGATTGTGATGACTTGTGGGCATGTCCACGGTCATTTAGTTAAGGTTAAGGTTTAGGGATATTATGAATAAATAGTTGGGTTTCGTTTTATCATGTTGTCCATTCTGTATCTTTCGGAACAGTCTGTCTTTATCGGTTCATATCTCGTAACCTAGATACTCAAAGGTCATGAAATTTTTATGGAGATAAGTAGACTTCAACATCTTTCTTCTGGCTCTGGAATCACCTCAATAGCTATTATAAATTGTGAGATACAACTGTTGTAAGTCGAGGTTTCTGTGCTGTCAGGATTCCGGAACAGTACTTCTTATCGTCTGAATTTGACTAAGTAAACATTGGAATCTGAAAAAGTGTTCTAAACGAAAGTTATAGAGAATTTCATAACCTTTCCAGAAAGGTATGCTACGCAATAATATGATAAACAGAGACTGAGATATGCTCATTTTACAGCACTGCTGCTATCCAACTCGCTGGAAAAATTCAGAACAAATATCTTCTTGCATACCCTACATATATCTCTTGTCTACACCTACTCTTGTTACACCAGTATCTTGTAAGAGTTATATGCTTGGACATGTGAGACTTATATGATGCCTCTACAGATGGTGAACACCAGGAGGAACAACCAGGGAGGCGAGGAACCGCCACCACCACCCCCAGTCTCCATGGAGCAGCTGATGATGATGCAGACCCAGTTGCTTCAGCAGATGGCCCAGAACATGCAGAACATAGGGCAAGGGAATGGAAATGCACCCCCTCATGTCAGGGATAAGAGGGGAGAGTTTCTGAAAGGACACCCACTTGTATTCAAGCACTCTGCCGATCCACTCCAAGCTGATGATTGGCTACGTGCCATTGAGAGGCAACTGGAGATTGCCCAATGTGATGATAGGGAGAAAGTTTTATATGCTTCTGGATAGTTGCAGGGAGCTACACAGGATTGGTGGGACTCATTCCGCTTCGGCCACACCGAAGCTAATCCCATCACTTGGGCTGAGTTCCGCAGTGCCTTTCACACTCATCACGTGCCTGCAGGACTGATGAAGCTAAAGAAGAAGGAGTTCTTGGCTCTCAAGCAGGGGGGGCATGACTGTTGCTGAATATCGTGACAAGTTTATACAATTGTCATGGTATGCACCTACTAAGGTAGACAAGGATGGAAAGAGGCAGGAGCTGTTTATGGAGGGCTTGAATGATGGTCTCCAGTACCAGCTGTTGTCCCATACCTTTGCTAACTTCCAGCAGCTGGTGGACAAAGCTTTAGTAATTGAGAACAAGCACCGCCAGATGAAGGACAAGAAGAGAAAATTTCAAGGACAGCAATCTGGGAGCAACTCTCGCTTCCGTACCAACCCTCAACAAACTCAACCTCAGCAGCGCTATCAAGGTCAGACAGGTCTCAACCACAACTAGCAGCAGCAGCGTGCACAGCAGTAGCAACAGCAGTACAAGGCACCAGCTCAGCGCCAGCAGCAACCCAACAATGTACCAGTGAGGAATAATGCCCCCAATGCTCCGTAGAGGAATGGCGCACCAAAAGCGCCAAATGCAGTTAATGACAACAAGTGCTTCAATTGTGGAGAGCTGGGACATTACTCTAATAGATGCCCCAAGAAGACTAACTCACAGCAGAACTACGTTCGAGGAAAGGTGAACCATGTTACTGCTGAAACAGCTCAGGAGGCACCGGATGTGGTGATCGGTACGTTTCCGGTCAACTCAAACTCAGCTACAGTACTTTTTGATTCTGGTGCTTCACATTCCTTCATAACATATACATTCATAAAGAAGCATGGTATTCCAGTAAGTGTTATGAAGAAACACATGTTAGTAAGCTCACCTGGTGGGGTAATGAAAGCAGAGTGGATATGCTTAGCTGCTAGTCTCAGCATAAGGGGGTAGAATTTCAAGCAAATCTTGTAGTCATAAATTCCACTGGTATCGATGTCATCTTGGGTATGGATTGGCTAAGGTTGCAGAAAGCAGTTATTAATTGTGGTAATAGCTCAGTGAATCTTATCACTTCAACTGGAGAAGAAGTGGTGTTTGTGGCAACTCAGTCTACTACAGAAATCTGTCGGGTTAATCAGTTGGAGGGCACAACCTTAGAAGATATAAGGATAGTAAATGAGTACCCAGATGTCTTTCCCGAGGAATTGCCAGGTATGCCACCTGACCGAGACATCGAGTTTATAATTGAACTTTTACCTAGAACTGCACCCATAGCTAAGAGACCCTATAGAATGGGAGTGAATGAATTAGCAGAACTTAAGAAACAACTAAGGGAATTGCTAGATAACGGTTATGTTCAACCTAGTTCATCACCATGGGGTGCACCAGTACTGTTTGTAGAAAAGAAGGATGGTACACAAAGGATGTGCATAGACTACAGGTCACTTAATGAGGTCACAATTAAGAACAAGTACCCATTGCCTAGAATTGATGACCTATTTGACCAATTGAAAGGGGCTTGTGTGTTTTCCAAGATTGATCTTCGATCTAGATACCATCAGTTGAGGATAAGGTGTACTGACATCCCTAAGACCGCCTTTGTGACCTGCTATGGACTGTATGAGTTCACAGTCATGTCTTTTGGTCTGACTAATGCACCTGCCTACTTCATGTATTTGATGAACAAAGTATTCATGGATTACCTTGATAAGTTTGTTGTCATGTTCATTGATGACATACTAGTGTATTCTAAGAATGAAGAAGAACATGAAGGACATTTGAGATTGGTGTTGCAAAAGCTTAGAGAACATCAACTTTATGCCAAGTTCAGCAAATGTGAGTTCTAGTTAAAAGAAGTATCTTTCCTTGGTCACATAATCTCTAATGGAGGAGTAGCAGTAGATCCCAAGAAGGTTAGAGATGTGTTGAGTTGGAAGCCACCTAAAGATGTTAGTGAGATTCAGAGTTTTCTAGGTATGGCTGGGTATTATAGGAGGTTCATCGAGGGATTCTCTAAGTTAGCCAAGCCCATGACTGCGTTGTTGGAGAAGAATGCCAAATTTGTATGGACTAAACAATGCTAGGACAGTTTTGAGGAGTTGAAGAAGAGACTGACTTCTGCTCCAGTGCTCATCTTACCTGATCTCACAAAAAGTTTCTCTATCTATTATGATGCCTCACGGCAAGGTCTAGGAGGTGTTCTTATGCAAGAAGGCAGAGTTGTTGCCTATGCATCTGGACAGCTGAGAAAACATGAGCTAAATTATCTGACTCATGATCTAGAATTGGCAGCTATGGTGCATGCTCTTAAGATTTGGAGGCACTACTTGATTGGTCATAAGTGCGAGATTTACACGGACCATAAGAGTCTGAAGTATATATTCACGCAGTCAGATCTGAATCTGAGGCAGCGTAGATGGCTTGAGTTAATCAAGGATTATGATTTGGATATCCACTATCACCCGAGAAAGGCTAATGTTGTAGCAGATGCCTTGAGTAGGAGTTATGTGAACATGGCCTATACAACTCAACTACCTGAAGAGTTGTGTGAGGAGTTCAAATACTTGAATTTGGGTATTGTGGCCAACACCATGGAGTTAGAGGTAGAATCCACTCTGGAACAAGAGATTCGTAAAGGACAGTTGGGTGATGAGAGGATCAAGGATATTGCAGAGCGTATAGTGATTGGTAAAGCCCCAGGATTCCATATGGATGATCAAGGGACAGTATGGTTCGGTAAAAGGATTTGTGTGCCAGAAGTAAAATCTATTAGGGAGTCTATCTTGAGGGAAGCTCATGACTCAGCCTATTCCATACACCCAGGAAGTACTAAAATGTATCTTGATCTTAAAGAGAGGTACTGGTGGTATGGACTAAAGAGAGACGTAGCAGAACATGTGGCTATATGTGACATGTGCCAAAGAGTGAAAGCAGAACATCAGAGGCCAACAGGTTTACTATAGCCTATGAAGATACCCGAGTGGAAATGGGAAGAAGTTGGAATGGACTTTATAGTTGGATTACCCCGTACACAGAGAGGATTTGACTCTATCTAGGTGATTGTTGACCGATTGACAAAAGTGGCCCATTTCATTCCGGTCAAGGTAACTTATTCGAGTGCAAAGTTAGCGGAGTTATATATGGAAAGGATTGTATTTTTACATGGTGTACCAAAGAAGATTATTTCGGATAGGGGTACACAGTTCACATCACATTTTTGGTAGAAATTGCATGAGTCAATGGATACAAAGTTGAACTTTAGCTCAGCTTACCATCCTCAAACAGATGGACAGACCGAAAGGACAAATCAGATCTTAGAGGATATGCTAAGAGCTTGTGCTCTACAGTATGGGACAAGTTGGGATAAGAGTTTACCTTATGCCGAATTCTCCTACAATAATAGCTACCAAAAGAGTCTTAAAATGGCACCGTTTGAGGCATTGTATGGCAGGAAGTGCAGAACACTATTATTTTGGAATCAAACGGGGGAAAGCCAAGTCTTTGGACTAGATGTTTTGCAACTGGCAGAAAAACAAGTGCAAACAATAAGGCAAAACCTAAAGGTTGCATAGTCCCGACAGAAAAGCTATGCAGACACAAGGAGAAGAGATTTGGCATTTGAAATTAGTGATTTTGTCTATCTCAAAGTTTCACCTATGAAAGGAGTAAAGAGATTCCATACCAAGGGAAAGTTGTCACCCAGGTATGTGGGACCATTCAAGGTCATCAATAGGAGAGGAGAAGTTGCTTACCAGTTAGAGTTACCAGAGCAGCTCTTAGGTGTTCATGATGTTTTCCATGTGTCACAACTTAAGAAATGTTTGAGAGTACCTGAGGAACAACTACCCTTGGAAGAACTGGATATCCGAGGGGATCTATCATACAAAGAATATCCAGTAAGAATCCTAGAAACAGCGGAGAGAATCACAAGGAGCAAAATAATAAGAATGTGCAAGGTTCAGTGGAACAGACACTCAGTGGATGAGGCAACGTGGGAAAGAGAGGAAGATCTGAGAACTGACTATCCCAATCTCTTTGAACCATCCGAATCTCGAGGACGAGATTCATCCTAAGGGGGGTAGGTTTGTAACACCCAAAATTTTTACCACAAATTAGCAATTAATTCTTAGCCTTTATTACATTTTCTAAGTATTTTTAACTTAGGCCAAATAATAAATATTGGTTAAATAAAATAAACTATAAGGTTTAGAAACATGTTTGTTGCATTCGTGCCGAAGCATATTGTTTTTTTTGGTTGAGTGTAGGGCTAGTTGAATTGAAGTTTGCATTCAAAACTTATTTGAAATTGGCTTAAAAATGAAAATGGAGAAAATAGAATTTGATAAACATTTGATTTGAAAAAAAAATAAGAAAGCCACCTTCTGGCCCAACCCAGCCAGCCCGGCCTTCTTCCCCCTCCTCCTCCCGCGGCCTGCTTTGCCTGGCGTGGCCCACCTGGCGGCTGCCCCGCGCTGATGCGCTGACGCACCCCGCGTGGCCTAGTTTGCCACCCACGCGCGCGCTGTCAACATGGCCAGCCTTCACCACTGAGCCAGCCCACCAGCGCAGCCAGCTCGGTAGCGGCCCGCCTTGGCTTCATCCGCGAGCGCCTTGCCCTTCTCTCTCTCTCGCTGCGCGTTTGGACCCACTCGTCAGCCACGTCGTCCACCTTCCTTCCCCGGTGCTCCCCTTCCTTCTTTTGCCCGGCCATGGCGCGGCATCGATGGAAATCCACCGACGCCGTTTGGAAGGTGCCGAGCCCCTCCCTGCTTCCCTTCCTTTCTTGCCGCAGCCACCCGCCTATAAAGGCCGAGCCTCCCCTCAGCCCTTCTCCATCTTTGCCCGCTACCGAGAGCTACCGCCGCCGGTGAGAATCCCCCCCCCCTTCCGAGCGCGAACGCCGACGCCAAGGCCACCCGAAGCACCACTGGATCTTCCCACGCCCATAGGTACTCCCCATTTCATGTTTTGGTGTTGTTTTGCCCGGCTACACCCTCACCCGCGCGCCTCTTCTCTCTCCAGCTCGCGGCCGCCGTCGACGACCAGCCTCGGAGCCTTCCCGGACGCCGTGTTCCCCTCCAGGCGACTCACGGTGAGCCCCTCCACCTTCCTATGCCCTCAGATCTCGCTTTGGCGCCCTAGGAAGCCGTAGCCCAAGGTCCAGGCGCACCGGCCATGGCGCCGACGGCCTCTCTTTCTTCCCTAGTGAGCCACCGCCCGGATTTCGCCCTGTGCCGTTGGATCTAGCGTGGATGGCCAGGATTAGGTACCGGTTGGGTTTAAGTGGCCGGTCCACCGTAGACTCGTGGACCCGGCGCACCGTGCCGCGTCAGCGCGCCCACGCCCGCGTGGTGCACCATGCCCAATGAACAGCCGCCGCGTGTCGATGAGTCAGCAGCCGGGTCAGCCGTCGGGTCAAACCCCAGTCAACCGAGCACGTTTTGCAGAAAAGCCCCCGCTTTTTCCAGTAATCAACCCGCGGTCCAGTCCAGTTCAAACTAATTTTTATTTAGTCCTGTTTTTATTCATTCAAGTCCCTGAAGTTTCCAGAAATAGTAAGCCCGGTCCAGATTTCATTTATATTCAGATTTTTAATTATTTTAATTCGAAAATAGGTTAGTTTATTTACAAAATTGCCATTACATCTTATTTCATGCATAACTTTCACGTTTTAAGTCCGATTTGAGTGATTCTTTCGCTCATGTGTTCGTAGAAATGCGTAGAATAGATCTGTAAGCTTTTCAACATATGTTTTCACTATTTGGTGTACTGTTCTAATAGAGTTCTATCTTGTATGCATGTAATGATTGGAATGATGCTTGATTGATGATTGGATCACGGTTAGAGGGTGAGCCATTCGAGGTGACTGAGGACCCCCAGCAGGATCAGTAGTATTCCCAAGACGACTTTGAGGAAGGCAAGTGTACCAAAGGCCCCTTGTTACCTATGAACTACTACCACTTACATTCATGCATGAGTTTAATTTGAATTGCCTTTAAGAACTTTACCTAGATGATTCATTGTACCACATATCCTTGATACCTGGGTTTATTGGGTAGGCATTTTGGATAGATGCTGCAGCACTTAACATGAAGTAATTGTTAAACATATTTAAGGACTATATGCAATGTGATAAAGTGGAACTTTTTAGCAACAGATAGGGGGCTAGAGTACGGGGTTGAGTACTCTAGTGCCTCTCCATAAGGACTTTATCCTAAAGCGGCAACCCAGGAGGGACTGTACAACCCCGAGTGTCAAATGGCTCTGACTTTAACCTATTATCTAGTTTGTACTAGCTCATCTGTAGCTCCAGTAAGGGGTAAGAGGGTATCTTTCCTTTTTCTGTTAGGGTGTGCACCGTGCTGCAATGCCCACGTGTGCCATTCCTTTGTAGCTACGATTTGTTAGTGCAACTAGCTAAGGGTTTCATGGTGAAACTCTGCCACACTTCCTAGGAAGAGGTGTAGTGGGTCTCGCGAACCCCGGTATTGGGAATCACGGCTCGATGGGTAAAGATATACAATTTCTGCAGAAATAATTGACCTGTTATAACAGTCATGCTCATGGATACGAGTGGTCTGGATCCTTCGAGATTAGTGGTTACTATGGATGATGGATGGCTAGGAATTAAGACAAAGCTGGATGATACTTTAATACCACTTGGGAATTGGGACTGTTCATTAAAGTAGTAATTCAGGTTGCTAAAAAAATTGATCAACTAAAATTGCGAACCGCAGTCAAACAGTGTCAAGCCTATTTGAGCCTCATAGATCCCTTTGTTATACTTGCTAAGCATGGTGAGCTTACACTTGCTTTACATCCAATGAAAATCCCGGATGGGTAACAGATAATGGATATGAAGAGTTTTCGAAGGATGTCCAGGACTACTAGGAAGACGTTCACCAGTTGGAGTCCCTGTGGCAGTTGGGCTAGTTTTTTTCCGTTGTGTTTGTAATAATATTGCCTTTGAGCAAACTTTGTATTTAACTTTATGATGAGATATGCGATGTAATAAGTACTTTACTTTGATACTACTGCAATTTGTGATAAATGTGTGTGTTTGGACATCCTGGGCGCACATATATGAGTACTTGGTTTTGCTTTGCAAAATTGGGTGCGACACTACCTCAGTTTGTCCATCAGTTTGGGGATGACACGTTGTAGAAAACAGCAGCTTGGTCCCCAATTTATTCCACAAAGTGCACCAAAAATGACTCAAGAATTTTGCATCGCGATCTAAAACAATAGTAGAAGGCATACCATGCAAGCAAACAATTTCTTGAAAGAAAAGGTTAGCAATATGAACAGCATCGTCGCTCTTATGACAAGGAATAGAATGTGCCATCTTAGAAAAATGATCAACCACCACAAAAATACTATCTCTCTCCCTCTTAGTCCTTGGCAAACCCAACACAAAATCCATAGATATATCAGCCCAAGGAGTAGAAGGAACAGGAAGCGGCATATACAAACCATGTGGGTTCAACCGCGACTTAGCTTTTTGACATGTGGTGCACCAAGCCACGTACCATTCTACATCTCGCCTCATCCTAGGCCAAAAGAAATGTGTGGATAGCACCTCCTCTGTCTTCTTGGCTCCAAAATATCCCATCAATCGGCCTCCATGTGCCCCCTGCAACAACAAAAGATGAACGGAGTCAACTAGAATGCATAGGCAGTTAGCTCTAAACAAAAACCCATCATTGATCATAAACTTATTCCATGTACGTCCTTCTCTACAATTTAGCAACACATCCTTAAAATCAGGATCAAGCGCATATTGTTCTTTTACTGATTCAAGCCCAACATCCGACAATCAAGTTGGGATAGCAATGTATATCGTCTAAACAAAGCATCAGCAATCACATTATCCTTCCCTTTCTTGTGTTTGATAATATAAGGAAAAGATTCAATAAATTCAACCCATTTAGCATGCCTACGATTCAGATTATGTTGAGAGCGAAGATACTGTTGGGTACCACGAGAAGGGGTCCCCTAAGCAACAATCAAAAAAATCGCTTAGACCCCATAAAAAACAAAGCCAAGAGACAACTATTGGCTAAACCCCAGCCATGTCCGAGGCCATCTACTCTCTGCCTCACTAGAGGCCTCACACGAGAAGCCTTGGACAGCCTACTGAATCTCCGCCTCGCTCGGGGCCTCGCACGAGAGGCCTCGGACAATCTACCGATTCTCCGTCTCGACCGAGGCCCTGCGCGTACAGCCTCGGATGAGACGCCGATTCTCCGCCTCACTCAAGGCCAGCTCGGCAAAACAACCCCGTTGCCTCCACCTCAACCAACTTCTCGAACAAGATGTCACATCCGACTGGCATGTTCAACCGCTCCCGCGATATCAGTCGAATGACAGCTCGACACAGCAGAGTGGCCAACGAGACGCTAGTCACATTGAAGCCATGTTGTCCAGGATGGGACAGAGCAGGGGTTATCGGTCGCTGTGCTCGGTGTTGTGCCCATGACCGGTGCCCGTACTACACTATGCTACCTAACCCCTGCTCTAGGAACAACACAGCATGCGGAGTCAAGTCTGGGTTACTATAGCCTCAGAATTAGTGTATAGGACCAACTGCTCCCTCCATGCCTTGGCAGTCTACTCTAGGGTCTCAGCAACCTCGGGATTCATGCCCGCCGAGCCCCCCACGATGGCTTGGCCTCGGCACCAACTGAGCCTTGGCTCTTCACATGGTCAATGCATAGCAACCAGCACGTCGCTTGCCAGGCCCTGCGTCAAGCTATCACTAGAGCTCCCACGTCGCACAGGATTGGATATGACCGGCGCGTTGCTCTAGCACTTCAAGGGTAGGACCACTCCATCAACCATGCCGCCATAGTAACAGGCTACAAGGCTCGGACATGCCACCTCTATTCGCACGACACCACGTAGCTAACACATGTATCACCCTTGTCCCCCCTTCAACTATAAAAGGGAGGGATCGGGGCCATTTCTAGGGGACCTGAGCGCACGAGATAGATGAACTCGTATAGGAGGACAGACTTACTCTCATGCTCACACACACCTAGGCATAGACGGGTTCACAAGGTAGACGAACATAGGCTCGACACTCTGTAATGCGCACGCTTCCCTACCGCCTGAGATCAACATCTCAAACGATCCACGCCGCTCCACGCAGAGACCTGGGACTAGCTCCCTCTCTCGCCCTGCTTGTAAACCCCTACTACGAGCACCTTGGTGCAAGGAATACAAGATCGATCTCCCAGATTGGACGTAGGGCACCTATTGCCTGAACTAGTATAAACCTTGTGTCTCGTTACATCACCATCCATGATTAGGGGCACACAGTACATTTTTACTAGTTGGTTGAGGGCCCACCGGTCCAAAACACCGACAGTTGGTGCACCAGGTAGGGGATCTACTACGTGTCATCTTCGTCATCCTGACAAGTTCTGGATGGCAGACCCTGTTCGACCAATGCATCTCAGCACAATAATCTGGTTCGGGAGCCAAGAATTCATGTCTCTAGGATATGAGTACGATATGATACTCCTCTCACCTAGAGTCCTACTCACCATCGATGATGTCACGCCTCGGCAGCCCAGGCACAGATGGCGCCTAGGCGGCCGCTCTCATTGTTCTCGCCAAGCACGGCGCGGGCAGGACCATCCCGACACCACGCAAGCTCGGGGTGACACGCCGCGCCCCATCGATATCCCATGCCTAGCTGTTGGCACAAGCTCCCTGGTTGGGGATCTGTCTAGCCTGAGCCTGGACAAGGGAAAGACGCTGATGGCGTGCAGCGACACCCCGTCATCAAGCTCTGCCCCACCACCTTGTGAGGAGTCAACTTCGGTAGAGCAAAGCCTAGCGATGGCACCATCCACGTACCCCTTCGGGTTGAGAAATGCCACCACCACCTATGCTTTCGCCTATGCTTCTGCTCACGCGGAGCCCTCAGGACGCCAACAATGCTTTGCCCTCGACTTTGACACCATGACTTTGACTCACATCCACGCTGACTCCTTGGAGGAGGACAAGGCGTGGGCCGGAGTGGACTTTTCCGGACTTTGCGACCCTGAAGCCATGCACCGCTTCCTAGCCGCGAGCGACTACTACTTTGGCTACTCCGACTCTGACGACGAAGGCACTTACGACCTTACTCATGAGTGCTTCCACGTTAGACTCAGGATGTCAAGCACAGGTGATGAGGACCTCGGCAAGCAACTGTTCCCCGCTTCGCTAGGGAGCAGGCGATGCCACACCTTCATGCATTGTCCCACCAGCGGCGTGGAACGAGAACCTTGCCCCTAGACAACTTTGACGCCTAGACCTAGAGCAGCTCCATGAGCTTCAGGCCAAGGTTGAACAAGACCGACTCCTTCTACAGTAGCTCTAAGACACTCTTGAGCAGGAGCAGCAAGGTCACGGTGATGGCGGAGGTGCCTGGCAGAGGGCCCATGACGTCCACCACCGCATCAACAACGACAAAGGGGGTGAGCAACCCCCAATCTTCAATTGCGCTAGCCAAAACATCACGGCTGTGGTGATGCTAGTCTGAACGATACCCGAGCCCTCTACCATAGAGGGGCGATGGGTCCGCGGTGAGCTCCGGGATCTCCTCGAGACCACCATGGTGCAGCAGGCCGAGAGTTCTGCCTCCTGACAGCGTGGAGGCACCTCGGACCTTCCCATGGCACTGCCTCAACAGGATAGGGAGGCCTTGGCTCATCCCGAACCCACTCGAGCACCGACAATCAACAGGGTCCCCTTGCTGCATGACTACCTCGGCAACCGACGTGAGGCGCAGGGAGACCATGAGGTGGTCAGCAGGTGACGGTGTCACGATAATGAGGGGCCCACCCAGGGCTACCATCTGCACCGAGGTGGCCGCTACAATAGTGGAGAAGACCACAGTCCTTCCCCTAAGCCACCTGGTCCTCGAGTCTTTAGCAGAGCAATCTGCGCTGCTCATTTTCTGGCCTAGTTTTGGCAACCAGCCAACCTCACAAAGTACAGCGACGAAACCAATCCCGAACTTTGGCTGGCCGATTACCTCCTGGTTTGTCAGCTAGGTGGCGCGGACGATGACCTGCTCATCATCCGCAACCTCCCGTTGTTCCTGTCAGACTCGGCACAAGCCTAGCTTGAACACCTCTCTCCCTCACAAATCCACGACTGGCGCGACTTGGTAAGGGTCTTCATCGGGAACTTTTAGGGCACATACGTGTGCCATGGGAATCCTAGGACCTCAAAAGTTATCGCCAGGGCCTAGACGAGTCTCTCCGAAACTTCATCCAGCGCTTCTCCAAGAAATGCACTGAGTTGCCAAGTGTTGGCGACTTAGAAATCATCTAGGCTTTCCTCTCCGGCACCACCTACCAAGACCTGGTCCGAGAGTTAGGCCGAAACATGACGACCTCAGCGGCCGCACTCCTCAACATCGCCACCAACTTTGCCTCAGGCAAAGAGGCCGTTGGGGCCATCTTCCTCGACAACGACACCAAGGGGAAGCGGAGGGACGAGGCCCCTGGGGCCTCAGCTCCCCACCTCCCCAAGAAAAAGAAGAAGGGTTGCCAGGGGAAGTAGGAAGTCCTCAAGGCTGGCCTAGTCACGGCCACAGAGCACAAAAATCCTTGAGGCCCCAGGGGCCCCGGGCTCTTCGAGGATATGCTTAAGAAACCCTGCCCTTACCACTAGGGCCTGGTGAAGCATGCCCTTGAAGAGTGTACCATGCTCCAATGTTACTACGCCAAGCTCGGCCTCCCCAATGATGACGCCAAGAAGAGGGGCACCGGCGATAAGGACGACAACAAGGACGACAGATTCCCCAAAGTGCACAACGCCTTTATGATCTTCGGCGGGCCTTTAGTGTGCCTCATGGCATGCCAGCGAAAGAGGGAGGCGATCACCTTTGACTGGGACGACCATCCTAATTATGCCCTAAACCCCAGGCAGTACCCACTTGCCATCGACCCCATTATTGGCAACACCTGGCTCACTAAGGTATTGATGGACGGAGGCAGCGAACACAACATCCTCTACGCCAACACCCTAGAGCTCCTAGAGCTCGACCAATCACAGCTCTGGGGTGGCTCTGTGCCTTTCCACGGCATTGTGCTAGGGAAACGCATGCAGCCCCTCGGGTGCATTGACCTACCCATCTGCTTCGGTACTCCCTCCAACTACCGCAAGGAGGTCCTCACCTTCGAGGTGGTTGGGTTCAAGGGAACTTACCACGCCATCCTGGGGCGACCGTGCTATGCCAAGTTCATGGCAATCCCCAACTACACGTACCTCAAGCTCAAGATGCCGGGCCCCAACGGTGTCATCGCTATCGAGTCCATGTACGAGCATGCATATGACTGTGACATCGAGTGCGTCGAGTATGCCAAGGCTATCATAGAGGTCGAGACCCTCATCATCAACCTCAACCAACTTGGTAGCGAGGTGCCCGACTCCAAGCATTGTGCTGGGACTTTCGAGCCCGCGGAGGCCATCAAGCTCATCCCGGTCAACCCCACCTACCCCGATAACCAGACGCTGAGGATCTGTGCCACCCTCAACATCAAATAAGAAGCCATGCTCATCGACTTTCTTCATGCGAATGCTGATATGTTCGTGTGGAGTCCCTCGGACATGCCGGGCATACCAAGGGAGGTCACTGAGCACGCCTTGGATATCTAGGCCGGCTCTAGGCCGGTGAAGCAGCGCCTATGCCGATTCAACGAGGAAAAACGTAGAGCCATCGGCGAGGAGATATAGAAACTTTTGGCAGCTGGATTCATCAAAGAAGTGTCCCATCCAGAGTGGTTAGCTAATCCTGTATTAGTTAAGAAGAAAAATGGGAAGTGGAG
Organism: Miscanthus floridulus; assembly: GCF_019320115.1. Classification (NCBI taxonomy): domain Eukaryota; kingdom Viridiplantae; phylum Streptophyta; class Magnoliopsida; order Poales; family Poaceae; genus Miscanthus; species Miscanthus floridulus. The sequence continues at coordinate 51,134,979 of NC_089598.1, read as the reverse complement.
AATGTGTGTAGACTACACCAGTCTAAACAAAGCATGTCCAAAAGTCCCTTTCCCATTGCTCCGAATCGACCAAATCGTCGACTCCATTATGGGATGTGAAACCCTATCCTTCCTTGATGCGTATTCTGGTTACCATCAGATCAAGATGAAAGAGTCCGACCAACTCATGACTTCTTTCATCACACCATTTGGCATGTACTGCTATGTGACCATGCTGTTCGGCCTCAGAAATGTAGGGGCCACATACCAGTGGTGCATGACCCATGTCTTTAGCGGGCACATCGGGCTGACCATTGAGGCCTACATGGATGACATTGTGGTCAAGTCCAGGAAGGCCAATGATCTCGTCAGCGACTTAGAAATAGCCTTTAGATGCCTCAGGGAAAAGGGCATTAAGCTCAACCCTGAGAAATGTGTCTTTGGGGTCCACCGAGGCATGCTTTTAGGATTTATAGTCTCGGAACGCGGCATCGAAGCCAACCTAGAGAAGGTCTCGGCTGTGACCAACATGGGGCCAATCTGAGACCTTAAGGGAGTATAGAGGGTCATGGGATGCCTTGCAGCCCTGAGCCGCTTCATCTCGTGCCTTGGTGAAAAAGGCTTGCCTCTGTACCGCCTTGTCAACGGCTTGCAGATCGCCATCAAACTTGGAGTACGGCATCTCGATGTACAGGGTGATTCGTAGCTCGTTGTTAATCAAGTGATGAAGGAGTCGAACTGCCATGACCCCAAAATGGAGGCGTACTGCAAGCTGGTACGTTGCCTTGAAGACAAGTTCAACGGTCTCGAACTCAACCACATAGCGCGTAAATTCAATGAGGTCATGGATGAACTAGCAAAGATGGCGTCGGCGTGGGCCTCGGTCCCCCCGAACGTCTTCACCAAAGACCTCCACAAACCTTCCATCGACTGCACCTCGACGGCGGAAGAGGGCCCAACGGTCGAGCCCCCAGCAGGGCTCAAGGCCCCCTCTATCGCCGAGACTCCTTTGGCCGAGCCTAAGGTCATGGAAGTCAACACGGAGCCTCCTGAGGCTGACCAGGGCATGGACTGGCGAGTCCCATTCCTTGATTGCCTCATCCGAGGAGAGCTTCCCGCTAATAGGACCGAAGCCCAATGGCTTGCTTGGTGAGCCAAGACTTACGTTCTCAGCGACAACGAACTGTATAGGCAAAACCCATCTAGCGTCCTCCAACGATGCATCACTACCAAGGTAGGTCGAGCCCTACTTTGGGACTTGCACGCAGGAGCCTATGGGCACCATGCAGCACCTCGGACGCTCATTAGAAACGCCTTCTGCCAAGGGTTCTACTGGCCAACAGCGGTTGCTGATGCCACCAAGCTCATACACTCCTGCGAGGGATGCCAGTACTACACACGGTAGATGCATCTCCTAGCTCAAGCCCTCCAAACCATCCCTATCACATGGTCGTTCGCTGTGTGGGGGCTCGACATGGTTGGGCCTCTATAGAAGGCCCCCGAGGGCTACACCCATCTATTGGTAGCAATCGATAAGTTCTCCAAGTGGATCGAGGCTCGTCCGATCAATCGAATCAAGTTCGAGCAAGCGGTGTTGTTCTTCACCGATATCATCCATAGGTTCAGGGTTCCGAACACCATCATCACCGACAATGGGACACAATTCACTAGCCAAAAATTCCTGATGTTCTATGATGACCACCACATCCGTGTGGCCTGGTCGGCCGTAGGACACCCTAGGACAAATGGCCAAGTAGAACGTGCCAACAGCATGATCCTACAAGGCCTCAAGCCAAGAATATACAACCGGCTGAAGAATTTTGGCAAGAAATGGCTTGCCGAACTCCCGTCGGTCATCTGGAGCCTGAGGAACACTCCAAGCCGAGCCACAGGGTTCACACCGTTCTTCCTGGTGTATGGAGCTGAGGCCGTCCTCCCCACTGACTTGGAATACGGTCCCCTAAGGCTATAGGCCTACAATGAACAAAGTAACCACACTACCCACGAAGACGCCCTCGACCAACTGGAGGAAGCCTGAGACGTTGCGCTCCTACATTCGGCCAAGTACCAGCAAGCCCTGCGACGCTATCAAGCCCGGCGCATTCGAAGCCAAGACCTGAAGGTGGGCGACCTGGTGCTGAGGCTGAGGCTGAGCAACAAGGGCCGCCACAAGCTGACCCCGCCGTGGCAAGGACCATACATCATCGCCCAAGTATTGAAGCCCAGGACCTACAAGCTAGCCAACGAGAAGGGTGAAATCCTCACCAACGCTTGGAACATAGAACAGCTACGTCGCTTTTACCCTTAAATTTCCAAGCATTGTATATATTGTTTATCGAAATACAATTAAGAAATGTTCTTTAGTTATTCTAATCTTTTGAGAAACCCCTAGGCCCATCAAGGGCCTCAGCGATATGATAACTCCATTAGGGAGACACGGCTTTGCCTCTGTAGAACCGAGCCTCCCTCGGGGGCTAGAAGGGGGGACTCCCCCCTAAAGTCCCACGCACTATTTTTTAGTCGTTTTTTCGAAAAAAATTCTACGCCAAACTCTCTATCACGCTCTGACAAGTCAATTGTAAAAGACCTAAGGACCAAAAGTCTGTCTTAGGGCCAAAAAGGCCAGCTGAGTCACGAGACGGCCTATGCCTCTGGGCTATGGCACTCCCTCACCACCTTTTCACCCTAGGGACAGCTTAGGCTCCGAGGAAGTCGTTTGCAAATGATATCCTCAGAAACAAGACAGAGGGTAGAGGCTCGGAAATACAATAAAGAAAAATGATCAAGAAGCGTAGATGCATAAGTATTTCAAAAAGGCCTCAATAGGCCACCAGCGTTATGATACTGTAATGTAATCCCTAATTTATTTACATGGCCTCTTGGGCCTAGGTTAGGGCTCAGGGTCTCTAGCATCGGTGGACGGCAGGGGAGGGACCACCTCCTCTTCAAACAGCTTGGCCAGCGCCGTGCTAGGGCCCTCAGCTGCCTCCATCAGCTTTGTGACCTCCTCATTGGCCTCCTCATCATCCTTGGGAAAGACATAGCCATCGCTGACGGTCTCGAGGTCGACACCGGCGTAGTGCGAGGAGATGACGGCTAGGGCATGCTTGATGCTCGCATGCAGCGCCCCCTGAAGTCGCTCACGTACTTGGCCGCTCAACATGACCAAGCGGCTCTTAAGGGAGCTGCCCGACTGGGCCCCCTCAACCTCCAAGGCCTCGCACATGGTACGGGCGACACTCTTCAGCGTGTCGTGCTCCTTGATCTCAGCCTCAAGCACCGCCTGCACTGCGACAGAGGCCTCAGCTGCTCGGGTGATCTCCTTCTCCAACTCTATGCCAAAGGAAATAGAATGGGGTTGAGCGTAAAGGAAAACAAGCCAAATAGGGGTGGAGGCCTATGGAACTCACCCTTGGCTTTCTCCTCCCAGCGATGGGCCTCGACCCAGGAGGCCTCGGCTTTCTCCTTCCAGCGCTGGGCCTCGACCCGAGAGGCCTTAGCTTTCTCCTCCTAGCCCTGGACCTCGACTCGAGAAGCCTCAGCCACCCTAGAAGCCTCTCTCTCTAGCTCTGTGTCACACCAGAGAGTTAGGGGTCGAACACAAGAAAAACAAATAAAACAAGGGGAACAGGACTCACCCTCGACCTTTCCCTTCCAAACCATAGCCTCAGTCCGGGAGGCCCCGGCCACCTTGAGGGCCTCTACCAAGGAGCCTTTCATCAGTAGGTGTGCACCCTGCTCTACCCCCAGCTGCCCAGCAAAGGCCTTGGCAGAGGTTGTCGCTTCTTCAGCCCAAGACCAAAAGGCATCCCAATCGCCAGCCACCCGGGTCAGCTCCTCCTCTAGCTCCTTGACCCACGTCGCTAAAGGGGTGACCTGCTCCTAAGCCATGGCCACCTTGGCCTTCATATCGGCACAATGGAGGCAGAGGTCCTCTACCTCCGTGCTCCGCGCCGACAGAACCTCATTGGCGTCAGCGAGCAGGCCCTTCTACCGCTAGAGCTGGTCCCAGATGTCCCTCTCTCGTCGAAGGAACAATGACTTCCTGAGGGATCAGGTCTCGAGCTCCTAGATAGACAAAACAGGGGTCATTCACTATGAGAAAACTTAGAAAAAGACAACACCACATGAGAAAAGAAGGCACGAACCTAGGTGACCCCAGGCAGATTGTTGGCCACGACGGATAGCGCTATCCGTAGTGACCGCTCCGCCAGCTGGCAGTATTGCTCAAAGGTGTCCCAGCGCCCCCCCCCCCCCCTTGACCGCATCCTCGAGGTTGAACAGAGGCTCCCCCTCAGGGTCATCTCGGCTCTGCCACAAGACACGCAGGGCTCGGGTCATACCTGCATGAGGGCCAAACTTCCCTCACCCGAGGTCGGAGCCGGCTGCTCCATAGTACCAGCCACCTCGGCGTCGACCACCTCCTTCACCCGGGAAGTATCGTTAGAGGAGATCGAATGGACCTCCACTTCCTGGGTGCTCTCCTACAACGGCGGCGGGCCTTGGGCCGGTAGCGGCATTGAGGCTTGCCCCGCCTCCACCTCCACTTCCTGGGCCGTTTGCTTCGCTGCACTCACGTCGGCTCCCACCACCCCGACCTCGGTGGTCTCGGGGGCACCGGTCCTCGCCACCCTGGCCTTAGTGGTCTCAAGGGCTCCAGTCCCTGCCACATCGACCTCGGTGGTCCCGAGCACCCCGGGCTCCATCGCCTCGGCCTCGGAAGTCCGGGGGGCCTCTGTCTCACCCTCGATGGCCTCGGCAACTGGGGGCACCTCGGCCCCATCCAACTCATGGGCCTCAGCCTCATGGGGCATAGGCATTTCCTCCACCGCTCGCTCCATGGCCGCCCTGGTAACCTCCCCCTAGGCGACCAGCTCCTTTAGGTCGGCCCTCGCCAACACCCCATCACGCTGTGTGGCAGCCTGCGCCTCCACCACCTGATGAACGGTGGAGCCCATGCTCACCTTGAGCAAATTAAGCGACGCTAGGGCAGGCACCTCCGCCATACACTTCTGGCTGAAGGCAAAACACCCACTTGGTTAGCATATCACCATAAAGCGAGCGGGAAACAATGCGAACTCCGCTGAAAAAACACTCACCTCGAGCGAGGGTGCAACTGCTTTGGCACTGCGACCCACCTCTGCAACGGCGATGGCGGTGGCGGTGGCATGGCCTCCGTATCTGCTAGTGCCAACCAGCCCCTGCTGGACTTCGGCACCCCTCGGTCCTCTGCGGGGGCAGTTGTGTTGCCCCCGCCGCCATCTGCTCCACCTCCGCCGTCGAGCCCACCGAGCTGATGATGCGTATTCCCAATGCCCGCGCCTCGGGCGTGTCGGCCTCGGCCCCGGGGCGGGCGATCACCGGCCCCGAGGCGTCCTCTCCTCCTCCTCCTCCTAGGAGCACCGGGCTGCTCACCGATGCCCTGAGCACCGTCTCCCCAATGTCAGGGAGATGGTCCAGGGGACCCCGCCCCCTCTCGCTCTCGTCATCTCCATCCGAAGCATCCATCGATAGTGACGGTGATGGAGATGACTCCACCGGGAGACCGTCCTACCTCTGCTGTCGGCGGCGCTTCTCTAGTCCCTCGCACGTAAGGATCTTCCTCGTACGCCATGCCTCCTTGGCATCCTTCCGCCTCTTCTGTGCCTCGGCGCGTGCCTGGTTCACCACCCGCCGCGCTGCGTCCTTGGGAATGGGCGGTGGGGAGGCTCGCACATCCCTCATCCCCTGCAGGAATGGTGAACATGGGTAAGGGAATAGGAAACGATGAGGAACGAGGAGGCCTTGGGGGCTGCAGCGGCATGTGACTTACCAGGGAGAGGTACCACCGCGACAGGCGCATCACGATGGCGGTCAGGCCACCGCTCCTTGGCTTCGCCTCCACTGTCTCCCTCACCTGTCGAAGAATGTCCTCATTAGAGAGGGCGGAGGCAGACATCCGGATGCCCTCGATCAGCTCATCCGGTCTCATCATGAACAGGCGCCGTCACTGAGCCATCAGCGGCAGCACCCTCCAGCGGTGGAAGGCAGCCATGACCATAGCTACCATAAGGCAGTGGCTCCATAGCCTCTCTAGCCCCTCTAGGAGCGGATGTAGCTTGGGCTAATCCTCCTTCGAGACGCCATACTTCCACTTCTCTAGACCGCTCTCCACGATCCACTCGGTGTAGGGGGGAAGTCCGCTATCGTCATTACGGAGATAAAACCAGCTAGTGTACCAGTGGTGATTGGTTGATCTAGGCTAGGATGTAAAGGTGATGACGGTCCTAGCGCACTTGGAAAGTGCAGCCGCCGGCCCTCACCACCTTCCTCATGCCCGATGCGCCCGTCGGCTTGGTGGTATGCCCCGCCTAGAAGAGGTGGAGCCATAGCTCCCAATGGGGAGCAATCCCTAGATACCACTCATAGACGGCAACAAAGATGGCCACCAGCGTGATGGAGTTGGGGTTGAAGTTGTGGAGCTCCACGCCGTAGTAGTGTGGGAGTGCCCGCATGAACCGGTCCGCCGACAGGCCGAGGCTGCACTCGTGAAAGGATATGAAGCTCACAATGCAGCCATCGTGTGGCCTTAGCTCCAGCTCGCCCAACGGAGCAATCCACTCTAGCCTGTTGGGGTCGGTAACCGAACGGAGAAGGCTGTCATTGACAAGCGACTGGAGCGTCTCCATGGATACATCGGACTAACCCCAAGGGTCTGGCTCAATGACAACAGCACTGGCCATGGATGCGATGGAGAATATGACTATGGCGATGAGCCTCTCTCACTCTCTCTCTCTCTCTCGCCCTTCTCTCTTCCTCTCCCTGGCGCTCTCTATTCCTAGCAACAGCTCGAGGGCGGCAAAGGCAAATGCAGGCAAGGTAAGGAGAGGAGGGGCGAGGCTCATTGCATATTTATGCAGGAGGGAGGTGAAATAGGTGGGCCATGAAATCAGGAAAGTTTCCCTCAGATCTGGCATAGTTAATCCAGATCCGATTTTACCGCCCACGTACCCACCATTTCCTCATTAATTGCGTGAACAGTTATGTCCCATCCACTGACAGAATGTTGTGTCCGACCATAGCAGTGGCAGGCGCCATTCTGCCTCCCTAAGAAAACTGCCTCAAAGGGCGTGCCTGCCATTGTCAACCCAATAGGGAGGGGAATATCCCTACCCGATTCCTTTCAGACGAAGGAACCGGGCACCGAGCCCATTACAGTCTAGGGGTTCAAAGGCTAGGCCTCCAAAGGTTTCGACAGCCGCCTTAGGGCAACAAAGTCAGGGACAACTGTGGGTGAGCCCATATGGGGCCAAGGCCCAAGCAAGTGAAACGCTTGGGACACCCCAAGTCATGTTCGAGACCAACAGGGAAGTCTCCGAATGGGATCCCACCGTAGGGAGGCATTGAGCCACCGAGGCCCATCGAACAGCCCCAGCACCCACTAGAGAAGCCCTCTGGTACTTTTGGAGTGTGTCTCTAGACCGCTAGCTGACCCCTATCGAACAGGGCATGGGCCTCCACTCGGACTTACCCGATAATAGCTCATCGGAAGTGTCACCGCTCACGCCCACTGAGGGTAGCCTGGCATATTCCACCCCTCCTTCTAAACAAAAAGGATGCGCGAGGGTCATACAAAAAGCTAGGGGAACCCCTAATGGCCCTCTCGCTCCATGCAGAGGCCAGGGGGCTCTTCCTGCAACCTTGCCGAGACCCAGCGACCTAGGCTCACACTCGAGGGGGCTCGGCAAACAACCCCTCCTTCCTAACAAAAAGGATGTGCAAGGGTCATACAAAAAGCCAGGGGAACCCCTGATGGCCCTCTCGCTCCATGCAGAGGCTACGGGGCTCTTCCTGCAACCTTGCCGAGACCCAGCGACCTAGGCTCGCACTCGAGGGGGCTCGGCAAACAACCCCTCCTTCCAAACGAAAAGGATGCACGAGGGTCACACAAAAAGCTAGGGGAACCCCTGACGGCCCTCTCGCTCTATGCAGAGGCTAGGGGGCTCTTCCTGCAACCTTGCTGAGACCCAGCAACCTAGGCTCACACTCGAGGGGGCTCAGCAAACAACCCCTCCGTCTGAACAAAAAGGATGCGCGAGCGTCGCACAAAAAGCTAGGGGAACCCCTGACCGTCCTCTCGCTCTGTGCGGAGGCTCGGGGGCTCTTCCTGCACCTAGGACGAAGACAAGCGACCCAAGCTCGCACTCAAAGGCTTGGAAAAACGCGATAAAGGGCATCGAGCCCATTACGGTCTAGGGGTTTGAAGGCTAGGCCCCCGAGGGTTTTGATATCTGCCCCAGGGCAGTAGAGTCAGGGACAACTATGGGCGAGCCCACGTATGGCTAAGGCCTAAGCAAATAATCACTTGGGACACCCTAAGTCATGTTCGAGACTGGCAGGGAGGTCTCCGAATGGGATCCCACCATAGGGAGGCACCGAGCCACCGGGGCCCATCGAACAGCCCCAGCACCCACTAGAGAAGCCCTCTGGTACTCTTGGAGTGCGTCTCTGGACTGCTAGATGACCCCTATCGAATGGGGCATGGGCCACCACTCGGACTTACCCGATAACAGCTCACTAGAGGTGTCACTGCTCACGCCCACCAAGGGTAGCGTGGCGTCCTCCACCCCTCCTTCCAAATGAAAAGGATGCGTGAGGGTCATACAAAAAGCCAGGGGAACCCCTGATGGACCTCTCGCTCCATGTAGAGGCTAGGGGGCTCTTCCTACAACCGATCCAAGGCCCAGCAACCTGAACCCGCACTCATGGGCTTAGAAAATGCAATTAACCCCTCGCACGACGTAAGAAAAGCCCCTGGGGGAATAAATCCACTCCCCTAGGGCCTCAGGGGCTACACCCGGCGAGTGCGCTCGCGCGCACCCACCAAGGCTTCGAGTACAAAACACCATCCCACCAGGAGCTGCTATGAGCCGAGTCTCATCAAAACCTCAAGGAGAGCGCTCGCACTCTCCCTAAGGCTCGGGGGCTACTGTCGGGTACCACGAGAAGGGGTCCCCTAAGCAACAATCAAAAAATCGCTTAGACCCCATCAAAAACAAAGCCAAGAGACAACTATTGGCTAAACCCTGGCCATGTCTAAGGCCACCTACTCTCCGCCTCGCTAGAGGCCTTGCACGAGAAGCCTCAGACGGCCTACTGAATCTCCACCTCGCTCGGGGCCTCGGACGATCTACCGATTCTTCGTCTCGACCGAGGCCCTACGCGTACAGCCTCGGACGAGATGCCAATTCTTCGCCTCACTCAAGGCTGGCTCAGCAAAACAACCTCGTCGCCTCCGCCTCGACCAACTTCTCGGACAAGATGTCACGTCCGACCGGCGTGTTCAACCGCACCCGTGATATCAGCCGAACGACGGCTCGACACAGTGGAGTGGCCGACGAGACGCTAATCACATCAAAGCCATGCCATCCAGGATGGGATAGAGTAGGGGTTACCGGCCGCTGTGCTCGGTGCTGTGCCCACGACCAGCGCCCATACTGTGCTGTGCTACCTAACCCCTGCTCTAGGAACAATGCAGTGTGCGGAGTCAAGTCCGGGTTACTATAGCCTCAGAATCAGTGTATAGGACCAACTGCTCCCTCCATGCCTCGGCGGTCTACTTCAGGGTCTCGGCAACCTCAGGATTCGTGCCCACCGAGCCCCCCCCCCCCCCCCCCCACGATGGCTTGGCCTCGGCACCAACTGAGCCTCGACTCTTCACACAGTCAACGCACAGCAACCAGCACATCGCATGATAGGCCCTGCGTCAAGCTATCACTGGAGCTCCCACATCGCACAGGATCGGATGTGACCAGTGCGTTGCTCCAGCACTTCAAGGGCAGGACCACTCCATCAACCATGCCACCATAGTAATAGGCTATAGGGCTTGGACATGCCACCTCTGTTCGCACAACACCATGTAGCTAACACATGTATCACCCCTATCCCTCCTTCAACTATAAAAGGGAGGGATCGGGGCCGTTTCTAGGGGACCCGAGCGCACGAGATAGATGAACTCGTATAGGAGGACAGACTTACTCTCACGCTCACACACACCCAGGCATAGACAGGTTCACAAGGCAGACGAACATAGGCTCGACACTCTGTAACACGCACGCTTCCCCACCGCCTGAGATCAACATCTCAAACGATCCACACCACTCCACGCAGAGACCTAGGACTAGCTCCCTCTCTCGCCCTACTTGTAACCCCCTACTACGAGCACCTCGGTGCAAGGAATACAAGATTGTTCTCCCAGACTGGACGTAGGGCACCTATTGCCCAAACCAGTATAAACCTTGTGTCTCTTTGCATCATCATCCAGGATTAGGGGCATGCAGTACATTTTTACTAGTTGGTTGAGGGCCCGTTGGTCCAAAACACTGATAGATACTTAAGTGATTCATGATTAGAATGAATAACAAATTCTTTAGGCCATAAATAATGATGCCACGTCTCTAAAGAACGGACAAGTGCATACAATTCCTTATCATACGTGGAATAATTAAGAACAGGACCATGCAATTTTTCACTAAAGTAAGCAATGGGTTTACCATCTTGCATCAAAACACCCCCAATGCCAACTTCTCTAGCATCACATTCTAGCTCAAAAGACTTACTAAAATTTAGAAGTTGTAGCAATGGTGCGTGTGTGAGCTTGTCCTTCAAAGTGTCAAAGGACTCCTCATGTGCTTTTTCCCAATGAAACACCACCCCTTTCTTCGTCAACTCATGCAATGGAGCAGCAATGGTGCTGAAATCTTTGACAAAGCGGCGGTAGAATCCTGCAAGACTAAGAAAACTCCTCACCTGTGTGACAGTTTGGGGGACCACCCAGCTCTTTATGGCTTCAATTTTCATCTCGTCCACCTCAACTCCCTATGGAGTTACAACATAGCCAAGAAAAGAAACTCGATCCATGCAAAAGATGCACCTCTCAAGGTTCTCAAATAAACGTGCATCACGTAAAGCATTAAAAACAGCACGTAAGTGGTCCATATGTTCATCAAAAGACTTGCTGTAAATCAATATATCATCAAAGTAAACTACCACAAAACAACCAATAAAAGCTCTTAAAACCTCATTCATTAAGCGCATGAAAGTGGTAGGTGCATTTGTCAAACCAAAAGGCATTACTAACCACTCATACAACCCAAATTTGGTTTTAAACGTAGTTTTCCATTCATCTCCAAGTTCATTCTAATTTGATGGTAGCCACTTCGCAAGTCAATCTTGGTGAAAATTATAGAACCACACAACTCATCAAGCATGTCATCTAGCCTAGGAATAGGATGATGATACCGAATAGTAATATTATTGATGGCTCTACAATCAACACACATACGCCAAGTTCCATCTTTCTTAGGAACCAAAAGTACAGGAACGGCACAAGGACTAAAGCTTTCATGTACATACCCATGGTCCAAAAGGTCTTGGACTTGTCGCTGAATTTCCTTAGTCTCCTCGGGATTGGTTTGATAGGCAGCACGGTTGGGCAAGGTTGCTCCCAGAATCAAATCGATTTGATGCTCTATCCCACTCATAGATGGCAGCCCCGGGGGTATCTTAGCTGGAAAAATGTCCCCATACTCCTGCAAAAGGTTAGTGACAGCAGGAGGCACCGAGCTAACAATATCATCAAGCGAAAACATAGCTCGTTTGCATACCAAAGCATAGAAAATATCATCATCAAAAATTTTAGCAAAGTCACATTTTGTTGCAAGCATAACACCACCCTTTAATTTAATCCCCTCAGCCTTAGAAATAGATGTAGACTTATCATTTTTAGGTGGGAGAATAGAATTAGCAACTTGCTGATTTTCATATTGAACATCATTCAAACTAGCAGCGCGTTCTCTATCAGCTTGTACAATTTGAGCAGGGGTCAAAGGTACTAAAGTAATTTTCTTTCCTTTATGCTCAAAGGTGTATTTATTACTTCTACCATGGTGTGTAGCATCATTATCATGTTCCCAAGGATGACCCAACAAGAGTGAACAGCCTTGCATAGGTACCAAATCACAATCAACAGAATCAGCATAAGAACCAATGGAAAATGAAACTCTGCAAGTTTGTGTTACCTTTGCTTTTCTAGAATCAGTTAGCCACTGAATATGGTATGGACGTGGGTGTGGGCGTGTGGTCAAGCCAAGCTTCTTGACCAAATCAGAACTCACCAAATTATTGCAGCTACCTCCATCAATAATGACACGTGCTCGACGATTGCTGATGACAAAGTAAATCTAGAACAAGTTATGGCGTTGTAGCTTCTCAGGTTGCTACACTTGTGGCTAAGCACCCGCTGTACAATGATGCTCCTATAGGCCGCCATGGCCTCATCACCAAGGACTTCACCATCCTCCTCATCTGCATCTTGGTCTTCTTCATCCTCAATGTCAGAGGTGCTGATGTAACCATCTTCTGTAGCGATATATGCCCGCTGACTTGGGCAGTCCTTCTGCACATGGCCAATGCCAAGGCAGCGGTGGCACTAAATGCCCGAAGTGCATCCCGTCGATGCAACGAATGAGGCACTCTTGGTAGGCACCTGCAAAGAATTTTTACCTAAATCTGAAGGTCGTGTGGGAGGTGCCTTAGGTGTAGCGGTAACTCCAGAGGTTGTTGGTCCCTTGCTCGCTGGTGGAGGCACCCAAAAAGTGGTTGGCTTGGTCAGCCCTGAAGATGGTGCCGAGTGTGGCGTGTATGTGGTGCTGACCTTGCTCTTGCTCTGCTGTTCACGCCCCTGCAATTCCTTTTCTGCAAGCATAGCAAACTGAAACAACTGGTTGACAATGTTAAATTCTTTATAATCAACAATGTCCTGAATCTCGCGCCTCAAACCCGAATAAAAACAACAAATGGAATATTTGTTCCCCTCAACAACACTACAACGCATCAATCCCTTTTGGAGCTCACCATAGTAATCATGTATAGATTTATCTCCTTGTTCTAAATGCATCAATTTCTTACGCAAGTCTCTATGATAAGAAGGAGGTACAAAATGATCACGTATAGCTACCTTAAGTTCTTCCCACGAACCAGGTAAAGCATCCTATGCAGTTAGCCCATTCTACCAAATAATGGCAAAATCCTTAAACTCACTAGTAGCTTGTCGAACTCTATGATGCTCAGGTACAAGGTGGGCGCTAAACTTTTGTTCTACTATTATCTCCCAATCAAGATATCCTTCAGCATCATAATGACCCGAAAAAGATGGTATTATGAACTTAATCTTAGCATAATGATCATCGGGCACACGGTGATTATTACCTTGATGGTGGTGGACACCACCCATACCTATCGTGTTGCAGTGAAGACGTCGTCGTAATCTTGCTTGTCGGAAGGCTGATCGATCTATGTTCCCACTGGCATCATGCACCATGTCTTTTGGCAAGAGACCATCGGTGTTGCTGTCAGAGACGTCATTATTGCCTGCCACAAAGGTTTCCAACTCAGTAACCTTGTCGGTTAGCGTGGAAATTCGTTTGTCCAATCTCTCCATGTTGTTGCCAATGTTGAGTTCAATGAGTGCATCAGTGACAACCTTCCTGATGGCCTCATTCATCCTTTTTTGGGCATCCTCCACAACAGCTTGTAGTTGCTCTTGGCTGACACACTCGTTGAAACCCTTAGGACTGTTATCTCCAGTCTGATTACCTCCTACCATTGTAAACATAAAAACAAGAACAAACGGTGAAAGTTATCCCTACCAAATGACTACGTGGTTGCAGTTGCAGTGGTGTCACTTTTCATAGCAAGTGGAAGTGTCTTACTAAGTTCTTACAAAGTTCTTACCAACACAAGCAGTGGACGGTACAACCAGCGGCTAGTTCGTGATACCTATGAGGCAGTGGTACCGAGATTGCAAGGGCATTTTTTTGTACTAATCTGAAGAGTTTGTGGAGCTTGGAAGGCACACAAAGAATAATATGTATATCTAGCACACAAGTTAGTAATAGAAAGTAATGTTGAATTATAGTCCAAAGTACTTGTTCTCGTTGCTGGTCTAAAATGCTTCAAGTACTAGGTGTGTGACAAATAAGTATGGTGGATAGCAAGGTGACATGTGTGTGAAAAACAAGTATGGTGGATAGCAGTAGCAACACAAACAAGGAACAAGACAGCACACGCTAACACAGCTCACTTTGGCCTTCTCTATGTGCTCCTCAAGATATTGTTCCTCTTTTGCCCCTCTCTTTTTTCTATTTTTTGGGCTATCGTTGTTTTTGTGAGAAATTTTGACTTTTTCTTTTTATTTTTTTGATATTTTTCCTTCACTTAGGAGCACAAAAGAAGTAACCACAGAAAATATGAGCTTAAACAAGTGATAGACGTGGCGTGTGGAAATTTTGGAAGATGTGCTCAAAATCGATAAAAAGCTTGTGACCACGAAAAGAGGATCTTGTGACTAGTTTTTGACCAAATTAAAATTTTTTGACCCTAATATTGCGGGGGATGGATGGATCCAAAAAAAATTCTGATCGATTTTGATATATGGAACGTCGAAATACGAGTTCGTATGCGAAAACTAGACCAGTTTTTAGAGTTGGCTCCGAATTAGAAGACAAAACAGGAATAATAAGCGCAAAATTGGTCATGGTAGCAAGGATTTGATGGAAACGATAGGGAAAACACATGAACTGGACTCTAACACGACCTAACCAGCAATAAGACCTTGACCAGGACACAAACTCAACACGACAGACTCTGAAACAGAAATAAGCAAAGGCTACTGCGCGGAAGGTTCTAGGACAGGAAAAAAATAAGTATGGCACTAGACGATGGGACGAATGCAAAACACTCAAAACTAGGGGATAAATGTGAACATGACGGTATACCTTAGCTTTGATTACCACTTAATGGGAATGGTAATCCCGATCTTCCGTCAGGTAGTGATAACTATCATTGTGGCGGAGAATGACACACCGATCCGGCTTTAGATCGAACCGTGCAATCTTAGCACCACAACTCCTCTGGTTATCAACCGAGACACGAACCTGGTTGACCTCACCAAGAAGACTAATCTCTATCTACGCAATGAAGAACACAAGCAAGAACAAGAAAGAAAGCAACCAAATTGCAGATAAATGATTAATCTCACAAAGTTGGGGTCTCACAAATCGATGATCGACGAAACTGTTCTTGACAGATTAATCTAAGCAAAACCCAAAACCTAATGACAGCAGCGGTGTGCATTTATAAAGGTCTTAGGGTCATCACCTACCCTAGACACGCCCCCTAATGGGCCCAAACATGATACACGATCCATCGGACCAAAAGACGATGTCGCAGCACCCTGGTAGATTCTGGATGCTGACTTGTTTCGACGATTCCTGTTGCTTCTAGAGGCATTTTGATGTGAGACCACTTGTATTGGCTTCCTTATCAAATTAGCTTTTCAACCATATGTGGATCGTCGAAAACAGAGTCCGGATACATCTTGGGTGACCAGTTTAAGACAGACTGGTCCTATAGGCCGAGGCAGACTCGAAATCATGTTGGACCGGGCCTCCGGTTTCTGTTGAACGTCCTTGCTGGTCATCAATGCCTCCACCTCTTCCTCTAAGTCCCTCATGACCCTCTCCAATGTTCCTAAGCAAGATAACATCATTAGGTAGTAGTCTATTCTCAAAAGTATGAAAAGGATCGCTTAAGAATGAGCTCACCTATAAATTGAGTTGACGCATTCGAGCTTGGGTCATTGGACCTTGCATGATGGTTGGAGGATCAGTGGGTATATCCGAAGGAGTGATGTCCTCATCAGGTGGATCTTTCCTTCAACACACACCTCATTTGGGCTCTACACCTCACACCACACCTTGTACTCTCTTTTTATTTTTAGTAGTATTTTGGAGCTAGCAAGAGCTATCAAGTAGAGCTTGGCTCCTTGTATGAAAGGATCTTTGTACGAATACTATGAACAAATCTTCCAAAGTCTTGCTCTCAAATTATCAATGTAGTTGTTCTATTGAATTAGATTATAGTCTCCTTGTTATAATCATGACATGTGAACGAACATATAGTTTCTATGTTATGAGCTTAACATGTAGAACTTTATGCTTAATCATTCATATGACTTATATGATTAGAAGTAGAGCTAAGTTGAGGTGGCAGTTCATCGTGCCTTCGGGTGTGCCCATGTCTGATGCTTGTCAATCCATAGGGTCAAAGTCCCGAGGCAATGTGGGTAGTTTATGTCTAATTGAGCATGGTGCCCGGGTACATAGGGATAGGTGAATGCATTTCCTACTCCATGGTTGAGGGGTAGGCGGCAGGTAGTGATAGCCCTATCCGTCCTTCGTAATCCCCCATATTCAAGTAGGGTGTAGGAGTCTAAATTGTCACATGAGGTTGCTGGCAGACCAGTACTCGGTGGCCTCCCAACCCATCTTACATTTAGGTCTAGCTCTAACCATGTAATTTGTATGATCATCAACTGTTCTTTGCATGGCTATATTAGAACAAGCCTACTCTACTTATGAATATTCATTTATTCTTTGTTTCTCTTTTATCCTTGAGGTTAGCCCAGATGTGTGTCCACTATCCTAAAAATACCATTTTTACCCCTGTCATAAACTGTGGTTCACTATGCAAGCATGTAATCTTGTTCATATCCAAGCTAGACTCTTCACACCATGCCTTCCTTTGGGAAAATATAAATAACGATACACTAAATACTTCTAGGTGAAATGCTACAACGATAGATCCGTGCGCTTGTGGATATTGTTTTTGTAATCGTTAAGAACTATCATAGTTGGTGTTTCTTGGCGGCGTCGCTATGGTTTACTAAACCTTAGTGATGGTGCTAAGAAATGTGTTAGAGATATAGGCTAGGGGTACCTACACCGCCCGTATATATGACTACCACCAAGCTATCGGCCCAGCAGACATCAAAGGGGAGGCCTGCAAGGGCTGACGCGATCAACCAATGTGGAGATCAAGGCAAACCATGGTGGGCGTATCTGGACGATAGCAAGGATCAATCTATTGTAACAAACTAGGAAACAATCTATTAGCTCGATCGCCCTCTCCGTAACCCTATCTCTCCTACCTATATAAAGGAGGGTAGGGACCTCGGGCTCAGGATCCAATCTTCCACCAATTCTATCTACCTCGTAGCTAGGAGCAACAGCCCCTGTAATTGAGCATATGAATACAAGAGCCACCGCACCACTTGAGTAGGGGTTAGCATGTACCATGCCCGAACCAGGATAAATCTTTGTCTTGTGTGCTACCATCTGATTCTGTCTATGCGATAACATTGCTAGATACTGCTGGAGCAAAACAATGTGACAGTTGGTGCGCCAGGTAGGGGCCTTTCGTGTTCATACCAATTTTGTGTTTTAGATGGGAGTCATCTTCAACATCAGCAATGAACCAGAGTAGGAGCAGCTAGGCAAGAGGATCACCTTCAGCAAGCTCGATTTCATCACCGATCAGTTCGGGGACCTGTGCCTTCAGGAACCCGAGCCAACCGAAGAAGGAGAGTAGTCCCTCCAAATCTATGCTTTCGTCGTCGGACTGGAGGAGGTTGTGGACATTAGAACAGATGTCCTCATGGTATACCTAAAGTGTTATGCTCATCTTTTCATCAAAGATGGATGAGAAGGTGAGGTCGTATGCATTTTTCACATCAGCAAAACCACGCATCTTGACTATGCATCAGATCAGATACCTATACCTCACCGTGACGCCCCCCCAATCCTCGACAAGATCGGGGTGCACAATGGCAACCCGTGGTGAGACACTTTCGTAGGCTGCTATGGAACCCACCGAACCTCCCATGGAGGAATGCCAGCTGCAGGGACTGACAAACCATGACAATGCCAAAGACACCCCCAATGAACAAGATTGGTGGGACGACACCAACGTCTCTAGACTCATTGATCCGGAGGCCTTCCGTCATTTTCTCTATGGCTGCGACATGCTTAAAAAGATTAAAGTTGCTCCCATGAAAGAAATTTTTGAACATTGGTTAGATTTATTCAAGGCCTCTACATCTATGTCATGCACATCCCTTGTAATAGGTATTGCCACTAGTATTGGTGCATTGGATGGACAAGATGTGGCATACATCTCTACTCCAAGCATCATTATTAATGAGCATTACTTGATGCAAGGGCATCATCTGAAAAATAATGCTACAGGAGACCTTGTATATTTCTTCCTGGGGTATACAAACGAAATTATATTACCTAATCTAGAACTTCATTTGTATAAGTCCTTGGAGCTAACCTTCTCTCTTATCGAACAAGAGGAAGCACACAGTAGTTCTGTTTCTGGCAGGATGGCAAGGAGCAGGGCAAGAAACGAAGCAAGCAGCTTCAATAGCCACAACCGACACCTTCACCAGCTATACCGCAGGCATTCCGTGTAGGGCGGTTCACGACTGGGCAAGTACATGGGTTCACACCCACGTACCACCCCGGTTGGGATCACACTATGCAACAACATCAAGCTAGAGGATCGGGGTGGCAAGAGGCTGACGATGCGGCATGGAGATAGGGTCACTACTCTGACTCTGAGGGGCTACCACCACTCATGACAGTCTGTTTCAGACCGTCAGGGATGGGAAGATGTCAACACCTGCCTCGGAGGATTAGAAATCTGCATAGGTGAAATACAAAATAAGCTTAACACTCACGTGCAGGATACGACCCAATGGCAGCTTCAGCAGCAGCAACAAATGGCGTAAATGAACGCGCTGCTGAAGAAACAACACGACGCACATGTAGCCTATTAGCGGTCCATGTGATTCAATCCCAAACCATAGGCCTCGTGCTAGCTTGGGGGAGCGCCTCCGTAGAGGTAACTTGTATCTTTTGTTTTTTACATTTATTTATTTATTAGCATTTAAAAAATCAAAAAAAATACAAAAAAATAAAATATGATAAAAACAATAAAAATATGAATTTCACTCTTTATATGTGTTTTAAGAATGTTTAGTTTCTACTAAGTTGAAATGATAAATAGTTGCTCTATCTATAATTCATCTGTGCCTAGATTGTAACTTAGTATTCTCCAAGGTTTAAGTTTGTTGGCTGAAAATATCTCATTCTAAAAACTTGAAAACTTGAGGGATACAAATGCATGCTCCTTTTCTAAGTTGTTGCAAGTCATGATATGGTACTAATAGAATTTGCTATGATTTTGTTCTAAGAGAAATTAGACATCCGGAGTTTTTAATTTCAAAAATGCTAAAATGAAAAGTTTCTCAATGATTATGAATACCTACTAAGGCCATATGACAAAATATTCAAATACAAAATCTTAGTCATATGCTACTTGTTATTGCATTGAGCTTTGTCAAATTGTTTGTGACCCTTGTTAAGATTCTCATCATGCACCTATGATAAAGACACACGTACACCCACAAATAAAATGCTAACTCTTATACTGAGTGTTACGCTAAAACATGCTTATTCCGTCCACCAAAATAATTACTCCATTCGTTTATCATGAGTCTCTCTTTCTCTAAAGTTTTCATATACCAAAAAAAGTATGGGCTATGCTAAAAAGGGACAAACAAAGAGAAAAGAAAATTTCCATGCCAAAAGGGCATGAGAGAGAAAAAAATGCATGCCAAAGAGCATGAAGAAAAGAAAAAGAAAAGAAAGAAATAAGATAGCCCATACTTTCAAATAAAAGGCATTCATCCAAAAAGAGAGAGATTCATAATTCAAAGGAGTACAAAAATATTTTAGAATTAGGAACATTATAAAAATTCCACACACTAGCATGTCTTGATCAAAGTGTATGGCTTGCATCTCCTTGAGGTCCGGTTTTTGACTTAGCAAAATATGTGATGCAAGTATGCCTCAATTTCATACCTTCCCAAAACTCCACCAAAAAACCTTTAGTGGTAGGATGAAAAGAAGGCAAATATGAAATGTCTTGGTGAGGTTTATACACATTGAGCGATCAAGCGAATCATTTGAGAAACTTATATTTATTTTGCGAAACTCATAAAACCTCCAGATAGACGGTTGATCGAAGAATGAAAGATTGGTAATTCTGTTATAACTGTTCTATCTTGCAACCGCCCAAGAATTTGAAAAAGCTATACACCCCACAGGGGTCAAGGTAAAGGGTGGATAAAAATGCTAACTTATTTAAATTGCGGAAGAATACTTTGTTATAGGCATCGCACTTATGAAATATATTCGGCATAGTAGCTATTTGCTTGGGACAAGCAAAGGTTAAGCTTAGGGGATTTGTTGGGGGTCCTTAACAACCATATCCGACCGCCAAATAATACCCAAAACAGGAGAAATAGACAAACTTTTGACACATATGCATTTACTATTGACATAGTTCCATTTGTATTGGAAGAATCATATTTTGCAGGACATACATTTGAATACAAGTGGAAAACAAAACAAAAGGCGCAATGCGGAAAGCGTAAAGTAGAAATACACAATGAAATAAAAGGAGAAAGACCACCTACACGCCAAACCTAGGCCGAGCACCAACATGGAAGCTATCTAGGCCTAGTCAGGAGCCTACCAGAGTAAGGCGGTGGCAAGCAGGCCAGCCCAGGGGTGTGGCCACACCGTCCCCAAGCCCGTTCGGCCCCACCTCACTCTGGCGGTTGCATGGAGGCATGCTATGGCGGTTTAGGCTAGTCCCCTATTTTATTAGCGCCAAACCGACCTCACTCTAGTATAAATAGATGGATGGAGCTTACCTTCAACACACACCTCATTTGGGTTCTACACCTCACACCACACCTTGTACTCTTTTACTTTTATTAGTATTTTGGAGCTAGCAAGAGCTATCAAGGATAGCTTGACTCCTTGGAAGAAAGGATCTTTGGTACAAATAATATGAAGAAATCTTCCAAAGTCTTGCTCTCATATTATCAATATAGTTGTGCTATTGAATTAGAGTATAGTCTTCATGTTATAATCGTGACATATGAACTAACATATAGTTTCTATGTTATGAGCTTAACATGTAGAACTTTATGCTTAATCATTCATATGACTTATATGACTAGAAATAGAGCTAAGTTGAGGTGGTGGTTCATCGTGCCTTTGAGTGTGCCCATGTCTATGCTTGTCAATCCGTAGGGTTGGAGTCCTGGGGGGATGTGGGTAGTTTATGTGTAATTGGACGTGGTGCCCGGGTACATAGGGATAGGTGAATGCATTTCCTACTCCACGGTTGAGGGGTAGGTGGTAGGTGGTGATAGCCATGTCCGTCCTTCATAATCCCCCACATTCGGATAGGGTGTAGGAGTATAAACTATCACATGAGGTTGCTGGCAGACCAGTACTCGATGGCCTCCCGACCCATCTTACACTTAGGTCTAGCTCTAACCATGTAATTTGTATGATCATCAACTGTTCTTTGCACAGCTATATTAGAACAAGCCTGCTCACTTAAAAATATCCATTTATTCTTTGTTTCTCTTTTATCCTTGAGGTTGGCCCAGATGTGTATCCACTATCCTAAAAATACCATTTTTACCCTTGTCGTAAACTGTGGTTCACTATGCAAGCATGTAATCTTGTTCATATCCATGCTAGACTCTTCACACCATGCCTTCCTTTGGAAAAATATAAATAACGATACCCTGAATACTTCCGGGTGAAATGCTATAATGATTGATCCGTGCGCTTGCGGATATTGTTTATGTAATCGTTAAGAACTCGTAGTTGGTGTTTCTTGGCGGTGCCGCTAAGGTTTACTTAACCTCAGTGATCGTGCTAAGAAATGCCAACAGGCATTTCTAGTGCCATTGATAGGGATGGATTTTATCTCCAAACTTGGTAGTGACTCTAAGAAATGCCAACACACCCAACTTCTCCCTCTCTGCCTCGCCTAGCCGGTCACCGCCCTATGGGTGGCGATGCACCGGACAAGGGGTGACAGTGCCCACGGAGGCAACACCTCATCCCCTACTTCGCCTCCTTTGATTCCTTTGCAAATGTGCCAACACCCCCAAGTGTTTCATTATCACGTGCAAGTGTGTTAGTATTTTCACAATTATTTTTCAAAGGTTAATCACTCCTCACCGATTGTGCACTAGGCCTAAAATGCAATGCAAGTATTTCAACACCTAGTGGCACTAGATGATCGAGTTGTCTGATAAGAGCTTCCCTCTTAATAGTATGACCATCTATCCTAAAAGTGGTCACACTCTCTATAGTGTCTTGATCACCAAAACAAAATGACCCTATCAAATATACCTTTGCTTTTAGCCCATTTTGTTTTTCTCTTTCCTCTTTTCCAAATCTGGAGCTTGATCATCATCACATATTGAAACCATCACCATGGACATCATTTCATGTGGCCATCTCCATCCATGAGTGCCACTTAACTCCATCACTTGGGTTGAACCAACCTATCTCAAATCTACACTTAGAGCATAAGGTTAGTCCAAATAGGTCTCATCAATTATCCAAAACTAAACTAGGGCTTTCAACAGTCCCCTCTCCTAGTGCACCCTCCACCCGGCAATCCTAGCTCAGCCTCGCTCGTCCTAGCTCCACCAACACAACCTTCCTCTATCTGTCGATCGTCCTACTAGCTTCCCTCCTCTCGACCACCCATAGCTAGCCTCCCACGCCTCCACTGATATGTGTCCTCTACTGTAGTTGCCTCTAGTGCCTCCCCGAGCTCCAAGGGAAATAGACAAAATGCACAAAGATAGTGACAAAAGAGGGAAAATAGGAAATATATGCCCTAATTTGGAGGCTATTGTTGGAGTCAAACCTAGAAAATAAGACCCTAAAAGTGATGCAGCCTTCAAATCTCAAAGTAAAGGCCATATGTTTTAGGGGCCATTGTTGGAATTGCTCAAGTACTGCCTCTGTACCAAAATAAATAGACATCTCGCATTTTATGGAGTCAACAAACTTCAAATTTAACTGGATTTATAAAAAAAATTACCAAACATTTGTATCTCCAAATAGATTTGCTGTAAAAATGCATTGCCTGATTAATCTAATTATATTTATTTGGTATTCTGAACATTAGTATTTTTTATATTTGATAACTCCTTCCATCCCATAATAGAAGATCTTATATGATTCAAAATTTGTTCTAAAATGCTTGACCTTCTCACTTTGCAATATAACTTTTTTTCCTAATACACATTTCTCTTTTCTAATACATCAGTATCTCTACTTCTTTCTATGTCTCACCTTTTTTCTGTGTATTATACTTTTTTTTAATTCCCGTGCCTAGATCTATAAGATCTTATGTTACGGGAATGGAGTAAGATGTGTGCTTAAGATTCGTACTAGGTAGCGTGGTCGTGCGTTGCTACAGGATAACTAACAATTTATACTAAAAACACATGGATCGCATGATAAGATAATAATACTGTTAAATTAAATACCAACGTTAAAGTGATATTTACTCTAAAAAGCAAAGTTTATGAATTTAACACAATCACGGAGTGCGCGGCGTTGCAGGCTCACAAACTCTAGAGCTTTCAGAGATTGGGTCGAATCCAACCTAGAGCCTCGGAACCCTGCATATTTTTCTGGACGGGCTTCACTTCAGATGCATCGGTAGCAATATCAACGATCTTCAGTCGATGGACCAAGTCGTATGGATCCCCATATAATGGCTCAGACATGTAGATTTTGTTCTTCTTGTACTTGGTACACTTGTTCCACTGAAGCTTTCATTGAAATGTTTAGACACGAACAGTGTCTGATCACCAATGTCCCTCACCCTGGACCACTCCGGCGTACGGTCGTGGAGGTTGCACTTGTAGATCACGCTGTTGTAGGTGAAGCTCTATGTCTCGTGGAACGTGCTCACTATGGCACCCACAATGTGCAGCTCACTGTTTGATTCTAGGTAGCTGCGGTGGCAGAGCCCCGCAGGTGGCGACAGCAATGGCAGCAGCGTCGCGGTTGGAGTAGCGCCGGTGGCATTGCTGCTGCAGACGAAGATTTCTCCAGTGCAGTCGATCGCCAAGAACTTGTCTTGGTAGTGGACGATGGACCCCACAGAGAACTCTAGTTTGGTGTCGAGCAGCGTCCATGCGTTGTCGACTCTAACCCGGCAGAACGCGACCTCCATGGAGCACCCAAGCATGCCCATGGCCACGAACTCGTGGCCGGCGGCGTCAGGCGACGCCGAGTGCACGATCTCACGGAAGAACATGTCTCTCGTGCCTTCTAGCTTGATGGCTCTGCCTGCGGCATCTGCGTCCCCGTAGCCGTTGGTGGGATGGAGGACCCACCGGTCGTGGACCCTAGACATGCGTTCCGATGAGGACGCTGCTGCAACGTGTTCGCCTGCTGGCAGGAGCTCAACGCGGGGGGCACGGGCACCGGCGAATGGATTCAGCAGTGTCATGAACGTCGCCTCGTCCATGAGCGCCAGCCACCCACACAAGGAGCCGCACGCCGCCTTGCCGCGCACGTCGGGCAGCATCTTGGACAAGACCTTCTTCTCCAGGACACAGTAGAAGCCGACGCGGTCCGAGTCGAGGTCGAACGGGAGCAGCAGGAGCGGCCCGAAGGTCGCGAATGGGACGGCAGCGCGCCATGGGGAGCAAGCGGATCGGAAGGATGCCGCATCGTGGCCTGACGCGAGATGCTGCCCGATGGACTCGAAGAGATCCTCTGGCAGGCCAGATCTCCAGTCAGGGAGAGGTAGGGACCTTCTCTTGGAATTGAGAGGCTGAGCCATGAAAGATAGATGACATTAACTATGGTTCACGCAAGAAACAGCAAGCGAGGACGATGGAACACGTGAGCGTGAAACCAAATGAAAGGAGGAAAAAGTTGTCCCTTTTGCAAATGCAAAGAGGGGAAGTAATTAAATGTAGGCAAATTTGGCAAGATTATTAGAAATGCAAAGAGGTTCCTTTTGTCTTAATTCCCTTTCCTTCTTTGTTAATTCTCTTTTCTTTTGCTCGTTGCCATGTATGCTGGTGCATGCAAACATGAAATGTGTATATGGATAGCACAATAATTTTATACTTCCTATTTTGTCGTGATTTATCTATCGCATGACAGGTAATATTCAATCAAGAAGAATGACACGATCAATAAGTAATTATAATGTCGTGGGATCGTAGTTGTGGATAGATGGATAAACCAAAACAAATATCGTACTAAATAAATATCTATATTTTTTTTTTAGTTATAGGAGATTTATTTTGAGACGACTAGGTACTAAAACCGGGCCGGACAATGGAACATAGAAACATGAGGATGCTGCTTAGCAGCCTGGGACCCACGTACCGGGACATGCGGAATGAGAACATGGCGGGATGTCATACGGACAGCCTATGGAACGTGATTCGCCATCGCTCGCGGTCGCTGGCTCGTCGCTTGCCGCTTTGGCTGCCCAAACGCCGAGCCCGCGAACGGCGAACCCCACTGTCCCGCAGCGCTGCGGGAGGCCGCCGTACGCCGCCGCATCAATTTGATGTCGTCACAGTTTCGCAGTAGGAATCGGCTTCTCAGGATGGGGCGATGGGCGGCGTCGGCGTGCCCGTGCGTGGGCAGCAGCGGCTTCTCAGGATGCTGATGGGTGCGGCTTGGACCCTGGAATGTGCTTTAGGGTTTAGTAAAAAAAAAAAGACGCGCAGGGAGTTGAACTCGGCACACTCCAAAACGACTCTATCCTGCATGGACCAACTACCACGGCTCTGTTCGCTTGGCTAAAATTACCTGAAAAATACTGTTCCGACTGAATGTTTGTGAGAGAAAAACACTGTTCCGAATAAAAAAATAAACTAGATTATAAGATAAGCTGAACGAAGCCCACATTTCCTACGCATTTAATTCAGATTTAGTACGCATTCCAGTACTTGAAGGAACAAGTTGAAGCTGTATAGCCCCTTCGTTTCACAGTTTATGAAAATATCGTAACACTCACTTCTCGTATCACGTTCATGCGTTCCGGGAACTTGGCTGGGCTGCTGCAGGGATTCTCTCGGTCCCTTGCATGGTGCCCTCGGTCTTCTTCGACTGCAATGCTTAAAATTGAAGCAAAGCTCTCGCCTCGCTCCAGCCGCCGCCTGAATTGATCTCAATAGTAAAAGGAGATAGAGAGGGCACGGTTTTCTCTGTACAGGGAGCTTTGCAGTTTGCACTGCTTTGGAACTTGCTCAGCTTTGAAGCCTTTGTCGTTTTGATGTCAACTTGACGAGGCACAGGCACCCTCGTTTCTTGTCCAAGGTCATCCCCGTGTCTGGCAAGCTTCAGAAGCTCCGCTGCTGCCTGAAGGTCTGCTCTTTCTCCTTTTTCTCTGTATGCATTCGTACGTTTTATTTTCCTTTTTTCGAAGGGGTACCCATTCCTGCTCCCTGGTATCCCAAAATATTTGTCATTTTCACTTCTCAAAAAATAACTTTGACAAAATATATATTAAAAAATAATAATATTTATGGTACATAATGGTATCATTGGAAAGATCTTTAAATCTAGTTTTTTTAATAAATTTATTTGGAGATACAAATATTGCACGTATTTTCTACAAATCGAATCAAACTTGCGATAGAAAAATCAAAAGCAACACATAATTTTGAACAGAGGGAGCACGTGCCGGACGCAGTTACTGCTACCAGGCTAGGGCGTGTAGCATCAATTGACATATACACATCTTAATTGACATGGCTATTCATCCATAAAATCTCATTACGAATCTTAATTCAATTAAAAAGTATAATAAAATAGATTAGTCATGGGCCATATGTTTCTATTTTAGTTAGCAAATTTGGAACCATGGCCTAAACTTTAATCTGATATCCAAATAGATGGACTAAAGGTAATTAATCTTTAGTTTTTAATCTAACTGGCAATTAATTTATTAGTCGATAAATGCGAACTAATATGGATTAAAAGGTGCACATGATTTTTTAGTCCATGTATCCAAACAACACTGGAATAAGGGGGTGTTTGGGACTGCTCTGCTCCATGTTTTTTAGCTTCGCTCCATATTTTTTAGTCAAACGGTTTCAGCTTCACGCACTTTGTTCGAGAAAAAAAGGTGGAGTTGTGAGAGCAACTAAAAAGGTACTGCACAAACTTCAGTTTTTTGTGGAGTTACTCCACGATGGAGTTTGTGAAGCAAAGCTCGTGGAGCAGTCCCAAATACCCTTAAACCTTAGCCACCTAAATTAAAGTTTAGTCAAACTAAACTCTAATTGTAGGAGGGTAAACTCTAATTCTAGGTGGGTTTGGTTTGGACTACTTTGCTCTATCAACACCATCTTCGATTCAACAACTAAGTCATGAAGCGGCTTCACTCCAGAGTTGCCCTTCCACTACGTCATGAAACAACTTCACTCTAGAGTAGCCCTTACACTATGGAGCAGGTGCACATGTTTAGCTTGTAGCTCTTTTCTAGCTTCCGTGATTGAAGGTTTTTGTAAAAACAGCCATTTATGCCCTTATGATATTATATGTTTAGTTGTTTTAATATGTTTAGCTTTTATATGAGTGTTTCTTGTTATTTTAAAATCATTTGCAATGTTTTGGTACAACAGAAATGATCTCTTGGTCTGTATGCAAGACAAAAATGCCTTGTAAAATATGTCGTCACTTCAAAACTTTACAATCACCACTGTCAAATGGGCAGTTGTAATGCGGCACACCGATCATCATATAGAAAGAAAGATTGAAGAACCATAAGGCTGTTCTCAGTTCATACATTCATCTCCCATGTGGGATGCCTTTCTTCTTGTATTTCACCACTGTCATCAGCAACATTGATGGGCATGTTCTTGTTTCTTTTTTTCCAATTGCCCAAAGCATATCTAGAGAAGTAACAAGGTAACTACATATACATCTGTATCTACACTTTTATCCTGAGAAGTAAGTGGGACAGAGCTAGAGTAAATTCAAGAGGAGTGTGCTCGGCTTGTAGGTGCAAGGATTTTCAATATGTGGGTGCATATATGGTAAAATTTTGGCTCTAACTACCTTTTTTATTTTTATGAGGATGTGGCTGCACCCCCTAAAATGAATATGGATCCACCCCTGGAAGTAACAGCCATCAGTTTGAATACCAAATTGAAGATGTAAAGGTTAACAAATGTACTGAAGTTTAAAATTCAGAACTGATGGTGTAAAAGTTAACAAATTGACATACTTGTTTAAGTTGTGTTGTATAGGTTGACAAAAACATGGTCAGGTTCTTATTTTCGCAAAATTCAGAACAGAATGTCTAAAACATGGAATCACTGATCTGTCAAAACTCCATGTTTATTCCAAGTCTTTTTTTTTATCTTAAACTATCAATATCTATACAATACAATATTTTAAATATAGGAATATATTATGAAAGCATGTTGTAACCATACATATCTAGCAATTTCGGCCTGTGTTGTTAATGTACATAAAATTTAAGATGATAGTCAAAGTTAATTAAAAAGCATAACATATAACAAATCTAGATGGTCTTCACAAATAGTATTTGAATATGATTTCATGGCATTTTGCAACTCCAAATAAGTTGCAGCTCACCGTTTGTACGAGGTTTTCTAGTTTGTTTTTTTTTATCAAGAAATAAATGCATCTAATGAGGAGCTCACCAGTCAAGATTTGTGTCTAAAACCTTACTTTTCTGTGTTTTTTCTCGTCGTTTTGCCCCTGTATGCACATTTCAAATGGGTGTATACGCGCATTTCTGGAGATATTTTCTCCAAAAGAATCCGCCAACCCATACAAGACATCGCAATTCACATGGCAACACATTACACATCAATCACCAAAACAGAACACCCTACCAAAGCACCCAATGACGGTCTACCCATGGTTAGAATCTGCCTCAACGCATTGCAGTCATTCCGTAACAATATCTGCAAAGCCAGTGCCTCCTTCCACATGCGGAACCGGAAGCATGACTAGGAGTAGTAAACAACACGAATAATTTATACAAGCTTGCGCACGCTCATATAAATCAATTTCCAATGTAACGTAACTTGAGGCCTAAAACCAAATAATGTGCCGTTTATACCACTAGAGAGCAGCTTTTGGAGAAGTTTTCCTTGGCCCAAGAGCTGCTTGGGCCCAGACATAATCAATCGGTCTTCCCTTCCTGTGCTCCAACCTCCTGCAGGTAGTGCTCTGCATCCAAAGCAGCCATGCAACCTGAACCATCCAAGCGGTTACCATAGAGTTAGAAAGTTTTCTTAATCGATTTGCTCATGTTATAATATTACTACCAAGAAACACTGTCAACGGGGACTGCATCGCATTTTGAAACCGACAGTGTTTCAGGAAGGGATAACAGACTGGAACAATGCATGTAGCTCTTCGAAATTCCATGTAGCTTAAATTATAAATTAAATCTTGGAATGGATTTTTCATTAAGTAATAAACGATATTGATGCAAATTACTTCTCAGTTACTCAATTAATAAAGAGAAAAGGATAATCAAAACAGAGAACTCAATGATTCAGAACAAAAGAGGCCATAGCAATCCTCTAACCATAACCATAGTTCCTTAGAAGTTGTTTCACAGTTACTCTACTCCCAGCATATGATAATTGACCTTTGGTGGGTATATCTGTCCTAATTGCCCAACTAGATCATTAGCATCAAGTTATTAAAAATATTGCAAGGAATAAGCTAGTATTTGACTACTAATTTACTGCTGGTGTGTCTATTGAATTTTGATTGCAAGACAATTAATTAACATACTATTTCCATACGGAGATACTGAAAATCATCACTATAGTTTAATTGCAAAATTCAGTTATGTAATGGGAAAAGGGTATAATCCCAGTTTGAAAAAAAGTAAATAAAAAAAGAAAAAGGGCAATGAAAACAGTGAACACAATGATTCGGAACAAAAGAGTAAGAGACCATATCAATCCAACCATAATCCCTTTAGTTGTTTCACAGTTATGCTGCTCATGGCATATGATAATTGCCATTGGTCCAAGATCGTTTATATCAAGTTATTACTAATAAATAATGTTCAAAGGATTAAACTTAATAGTATGTAACTAATAGTTAACACCTGGTACTCTTAAATCTTAATCGCAAGAAAATCATTTAGCATACTATTTCCACAAGGGGATACTGAAAAACATCACTATAGCGTAATTGCAAAATTCTGTTATTCTGCCAATATTGGATAATCTCAAATATCACAGAGAAGGGAACCTCAGTACTGGAATAAGGTGCAAGGATATGCTTTCAATGCCTACAAGATTTATAAAGGTAGGCTTCGAATAAAACAATGAGAAAGCTTCACGCCTCTGAGAGAGAAATCTTGTGGAGACCTCCTAAAGAGTAAAGGTCAAACTTGAAAAAGAGGACTAATTCTTATTCTTGTAAGTCATTTCAACTTGCAAGTAACCTAATGTTGCATGAACACACCACCCTTTCCTGACCTTTTTTGAATAGGCTTAAATTTGAGAGGCAAACAATTAAAAGATAAGATTCCACCACACAGTAGTTCAGGAATTCCATAAAATATGGCATAAACCACCTAAAGATCATGGGGATCAGAACCAACCACAACACCCTCTTCGAGTGAGCATATTGGATGCAAATAGAAATCATAGTTTAAACTACTGTTGCCTAGTCACAAACACCATCTTATCAAGCATCACAAACTTAGTCACAAGTTGATGCTATTGTTTGTGTAAACAGCAAAAATATTGCATAATAACATAGACACTCTGTTTACTAATTGGATATTGGATATTTGTTTAGCTAGAGATGTACTTCACTATATAATGTCAATTAGCTCCCCACAAATTAACACGAGGCATGCTCCATTTCAGGATCCACCAATACCATTTCCTAGCATATAACATGGATGCAACATAAAAAAAAGGACACCAACCCATAATTGCGCAAATCACTATTGGGATCATGGAATACCAAAACAGCAGCATTAAAAAACCACAATGAAGCTTATACCTGATCCAGCGGCAGTAATGGCCTGGCGGTACTTCTTGTCCTGGACATCCCCAGCTGCGAAGACCCCCTTCACACTGGTGTGCGTGGAGCCGGGCTTGGTCACCACATACCCATCAGTGTCGAGCTCGAGCTGCCCTCCAAGAAATTTTGTCGCTGGCTCATGACCGATGGCGAAGAAGAGCCCGGCCACCTGGAGGTCGGAGACCTCGCCGGTGACGACGTTCTTGATCTTGACGCCGGCCAGCGGGCCGCCTTCCGCACCACCGTAGGCCTCGACGACCTCGGAGTCCCAGACGACCTTAATCTTGGGGTTGGAGAGCGCGCGCGCCTGCATGATCTTGGACGCCCGGAAGGCGTTGCGGCGGTGGATGATGTAGACTTGCGAGCCGTACTTGGTGAGGAAGTTGGCCTCCTCCATGGCGGAGTCCCCGCCACCGATGACGGCGATGGGCTTGTTCCGGAAGATAGGTGCAGCCCCGTCGCAGACGGCGCAGGCGGAGATGCCCCTGTTCCAGAAGGCGTCGGAGCCGGCGAAGTGCAGCCTGCGCGCGACGGCGCCCGTGGCGACGACGACGGAGTCGGCGTGCACGACGGTGTCGTCGGAGGCGACGCGGAAGGGGCGGGCGGAGAAGTCGACGGAGGTGACGGTCTCGGTGAGGATCTTGGTCCCGAACCTGAGCGACTGCGCGCGGCAGCGGTCCATGAGGTCGGCGCCGAGGATGCCGTCAGGGAAGCCCGGGAAGTTCTCGACGTCGGTGGTGGTGGTGAGCTGTCCCCCCGCGGCGATGTCGTTGGCGAGCCAGCCCTCGAAGAGGACGGGCTTGAGCTCGGCGCGCGCGGCGTAGACGGCCGCCGTGTGCGCGGCCGGGCCGCTGCCGATGATGCAGACGCGCGTGCGCAGCGGGCCCGCCGCGGCGACAGCCTCCTCCATCCCGTTGGCCGACACCGTCGCGGCGGCAGTGCTGGTGGTGGTGAGGGCGCGGGACTTGCGGAGCAACGCGAAGAGCTTGGAGCAGAGGCTCATCAAGCCCGACGGAGCGGCGGCGGCGGGGGACGCCGAAGGTGGAGCCGCTCTGTTTGCTTGGTGACTGCAGGCCGGGCCGAAGAATGGGCTGGAGCGGGCCGGCGTGCGTGTGGTTGGTGTGGCTGGCCCTGACCGCCTCGGAGTCGGAGGATTTTATGCGCGGTGTGAACGTGTGTGGACACGCGACGCGAGTAGCCGAGAGCAAATGTTGGACACCGTGTGAGGCTGCCTCGTTCCATACTCGTCTTGCCCATGGTTGAACCGTTGAACTGTGAAGTTAACGATGAGGTGATGCAATGTAAGACAAGGTTGCGTCTCACCTTTAGTTTCATGGAATCATGGCACACGCAGACACGCTGATGCCCAGTTGCACACACCACGCTACGCACACAATGCATGTCGGCACGCATTACAATTATTTACAAATATATAGGTTTGACTGTTCATGATAGCGATTTTTTCAAAATTTAATAGCGTTGTGATTTCATTGAAGGCGACACTCACGACGAGGCGTCTGTGGTGACTTTGTCACTCTCGAAGATTTGTCGGTCCAGTCTT
This sequence comes from Miscanthus floridulus, assembly GCF_019320115.1. NCBI lineage: Eukaryota > Viridiplantae > Streptophyta > Magnoliopsida > Poales > Poaceae > Miscanthus > Miscanthus floridulus. Next base: position 51,102,582 of record NC_089598.1, on the reverse strand, counting down.
CGAACATGCTTATAGAGGTAGAGTTCATGTACGTGCGTTCACATGGGTGAGTGTGCGTGCGTGGAGAGTGTCAATATAATTTACAAAAAAAATGCATGGGTGGCAGCTGAACTAGTTTAAGGGGTTGTTTGGATTAGGAAACTAATAATTAGCCCATGTTTTTTATACCAATTACATAGCCTAAATGTGAGCTAATTCTAGTGTAACAAGAGCTATGTACAATTAACAAACCAGAGGAACCATTTTGTGTGGGGCTATATCAGAATATTGTTTTCAGTCAAATCCATGTACAGACTCTTATTAGTAGCAGAAGCTATACCATATAACATATTAATCTAGAAACTGAAACTACCTCTCAAAATCAAAGTCTTTATGTGGTATCTGTACAAGGGAATAGTCTTAACAAAGGATAATTTAACACGGCGGCAGTGCAAGGAGATAGGAAGTGTTGTTTCTGTTCTTCAGATGAGTCTATACAACACTTACTCTTTGACTATCATTTTGCTAAATTCATATGGAGAATTGTTCAAGTTTCCTTTAATTTAATACCTCCAACTAGCGTATATAGTTTGTTTACAGGTTGGTTGGAAGGGATAAATAGGAAACTAAAATCTCATATTCTTGTGGGTGCAAGTGCAATTTGTTGGACGTTATGGCTAACTCGAAATGATATAGTGTTTGATAAGGTCCTAGCACTATCTTATTTGCAGGCTATCTTTAGAGGACCTACTGGACCAGGTCCTGGTCCCTATTACAGAAGGAGGAGAATCGCTGAATGATGAAAATAGGATGTAGGAATATTGAGACAACCGTGATGGAGGTGTTTGCAAGACACGGTTGGAGATTTAGTAATAGAATTGCCTTATAGATGTGGAATTTGGAAACGATTTTTTTATTTTATATGGCTCAAAACTTTGTGTTTGAGATTCCTTGGGACGTAGTGCTCATGTTTGTAATAAGGAACAACTATATGCATTGGTCGATGCAGAAGCTGGGATATTCATATATTTCCTTTTCTAAAAAAAAGAGCTAACGATGGCTAATTGATGGTTAGAGTCCATTAGCCGTGATAATTAGCTCATATTAAGTTAGTCTAATTTTTAGCCCTACGATCTAAACAAGCCCGGAATATTGGCAACAGTCTAATTTGCTCCATCCCTTCTAAAGCAATTCGGATAATCCGCTAACCTATATATTCTTTTAATTTACACCCAAATATATTTAAGTTGGTTCATCAATCTACCCCTTGTAAGATTTTTCTTTGTTATTTCTCTACAAACTAGTTGAGTTTTAAGTTCAATTTTTTAGGGTGATAGATGACATCATAACCTATGTTACAAAAATACATTATTATTTTTTATAGGTTAGGCATTTAATAGTTAAATAACATTGTGAGCATAAAATTTATAAAAGATATGTTAAAAAAATTTAATTTATTTTCCTACCAGAAGTTATGACCTCTCCTATCACATTTTCATTTTAACTTAGGTTCAATTTAAATGAAAAGAAGCAAAAATGCAAATCTTATTAACATGTATATTAGACCATAATTCCTACGTTCCAGTCACCTAGAAATTCAGGAAAGGTTTTAGGCGACACCGTTCATCTTCCTTCTGGGTTTCGGTTTTCAGTGTTCCAGTGGCTGCATGCTTAGAAAGGAGGGGCTTAGGGAGGCAGGTAAACACGGCGGTGGTGGCAGAGAGGCGAGCTCGGCAGCGGGGGCAAATGCACACCAGAAGCGCTCCTTCATCTTCGTACATTTCATTTTGTATACAACTCGTGGCGATCTACATAATTGAACCTATTAAGTAGTTTGGTAGGCTAGTCTACATGCATTGATTTGATATACTCCCTCATGTGGGAATAAATTAGAGCCCTCTTGGTCACTCAGGAACTGTTCGACATTTTATACATTGTTTCTCATACTGTTAGACACTATCCAACACTATTACACGTTGTTTAACACTGTTTCCTCTCTAATAACCGTAGTTCACTTTCCCCTTTTACTGTTCACAAAAATAAAATCACGCGCGGCGAAGGGCACCTGCCGTGGTAGAATAATTACAGGCAAAAAAAAATCACGGTCCATATAGGGCCTAACTGCCCAAGGAATAAACATGCACCTTTTCGCCCAAAAAAAAAAACAGGCATCAACACGTAGTACTAGAGAAGAGAGGCCAGTTTGGCCCGGTGCTCATCGGGTGCATGCCAGCCGGCAATCGGCGGCCCCACCGCTCGTCCGAGCACAGCTGACGGGTAGTGTGCGTGCACCCGCCAGGTGGCAGGGTGCGCCAGTCCTTGCCGCGCCTTGCCCAGCCACGACCAGTCCGTCACGTCTCATTCTCGCTTGCTGCGGAGCCCATGCATGTTGGTCGATTTGGCCGATAGGTGTACCGCCTGTACACGGTGATATTCCAGTACGTGACAATTCACAAAATAAAACGTGCGAGGCGCGCGGTGCCCTGATGGGTTGGCCAGCCGGGCCAGCCGTCGATTGGTCATCTCGGCCTCTCGGGGATAAGAGGCATTTGGACTAAGCGGCAAAACCACGGCAGAAGCGCTCCTTCGTCCTCGTACATTTCATTTTGTATACCACTCGTGGCAATCTACATAATTGAACGTATTAAGTAGGTTGGTAGGCTAGCCTATATGCATTGATATTACATCCTCATGCAGGAATAAATTGGAGCTCTCTCAATCAACAGACACTGTTCAACATTTTTATACACTGTTTCTCATACTATTAGAAGATACTAACCAAAACTGTTACACACTGTTTTGTTTTGTGAGTGTACAATTCACTTTCTCCTTTTACTTCTCACACAAAATAAAACCGGCGCAGCCAAGAGGGCGCATGCTCTAGCAGTATAATTATAGACGAAAAGCATCACGGTCCATACACAGCCTAACCGCACAAGAAATAAATAGTCATCTTTTCCAAAAAAAAAAAAGAGGAATAAACAGGCATCAAAATGCAGTACTAGAGAAGAGAGGCCAGTTCGGCCCGGTGTATGCCGGGCGATAGTTGGTGGCTCCACCGCTTGTGTGTGCAAGCATAGCTGACTAGTAGTGCGCGTGCACTCGCCGGGCGCTAGGGCGCGCCAACCATGCCGTACCCCGTGCCTCTGCATTGGCCATGGCCAGTCCGTGCCGTGCCCGTGCACATTGGTCGATTTGGCCCATACGTGTACCAACCACCTATACACGGTGGTACTTCGGTACCTGACAATCCACAAAATAAAAACATGCAAGGTGACGCCCGGATGGGTTAGCCAGCCGGGCCATTCAAAATCGATTGGCCGTCTTGGCCCCTCGTGTATAAGAGGCATTTGGACTCACAGTGGCAAAAGCACATCAGAAGCGCTCCTTCGTCCTCGTACATTTCATTTTGTATACAACTCGTGGCAATCTACATAAATGAACGTATTAAGTAGGTTGGTAAGCCAGCCTACATGCATTGCGGTGTACCGAGATTTTTGTCTAAAATCGATCACTAGTCGTCATGCAGTCTCTTTATCAAGGTGGCAGGGGTCGTATTGATGTCACGACGTAGGGCGTGTTCTTTTTCATAGGGGAAGACTAAATTTTAGTTTCAATTAGTCCCTTTAAATCAAACACCAAGGACTAAAACAGAAACTATGAACTAAAATGTAGTAGTTCCTTTGGGGCTGTTAATTGAAACTAAACAGTCCATACCCCTCCCCCTCTCTCCTCCCTTGCATTCTCTCTCCTCCATTTTAGCCCCTGAAAACAAACACAATTTTAGTTCTAGTTTTAATTCCTATTTTAGTCTCTAGTCCTAGGACTAGAGAAAAGAACACGCCCTTACTATTCACTAAACCCTAGTCCTCCCTGTTGTCACCATCTTATAATAATATAGGGAACTAATAGAAATCTAACACCATGTTCGCTTGATCGTTTATGTGGCTTATAAGCCGGCTGATACTGTTTTATTATGAGAGAAAAATACTATATCATTTTTTTTTGTTCTTGGTTTTCTTTTATTCCTCTCCTAGTCATGCTCGAGTAAAAGCATATTTTCTTTTGACTTGGGAACTGTGCATAATGTAGGAGCTATTTGAACATTGCCTGCGTCAGATGCGGCAAATCTAACCAGCTAAACTGCATGACACTTGTGACTGTACAACCGATGCTTTTAAATTCACAATTTTAGATCTTATATTGTGTATTTAGCACTCTAAATGATTTCCTTGTAGATCGTGTTGAGTACTACAACTTTGACGTTGACTTTATCTTCATTCGACATTGCTACCCATATCAAATTAAAAAAAAAAATATCAGCTACAAACTTTTAGATCTCTTTGAACTCTATAATTTCGGTATAAAGATTATGTTCATCTGACCCATATGAAAATGTTATAAATTTTTTTGTGCAACAACAAACAGACAGTGGTAGGTGCCCTGTACTGTCGGTTCATGATTTTAACCGTAGTCATATCTAGAATAGTGGACCAAACAAGTCCTTTGATGTCGAATTCAAACATTAATGACAGACTATTTTTACAAAAAAAAGTGACTGCCGTGTCATGGATTCGTAGCTTGCTTCTTTGACGACGAACATTCTCTTTGCATAACCTAGCTAGGACTTCGATAGGATGGCATGCGAGTCATGCCTTTCTTCAGGGGACGAACGTGGAGAATTCTGGTCCTTTTGCCCTGGCCGAACGGTGAAGCGACGAATGGAATGGAAGCTTCCATGGCGAAGAGCCGAAGCCACAAAAAAGGTTTGGCACATGTCCCCGTCGCCATCTTATAATAATATAGAGAACTAACAGCCCATACCCCTCCCTCTCTCTCTTTCCTCGCATTCTTTCTCCTCCCTTTTAGTCCTTAAAAAAACACCATTTTAGTTCTAGTTTTAATTTCTGTTCCTCGCATTCTTTCTCCTCCCTTTTAGTCCTTGAAAACAAACACCATTTTAGTTTTAGTTTTAATTTCTGTTTAGTCTCTAGTCCTAGGACCAGAGAAAAGAACACACCCTTACTGTTCACTAAACTCTAGTCCTCCCTACTGTCACCATCTTATAATAATATAGAGAACTAACAGAAATCTAACACCCTGTTCGTTTGATCGTTTCTGTGGCTTATAAGCTGGCTGATACTATTTTATTATGAGAAAAAAATACTGTATCATAGCCGATAAGTATGACTGGTGTAAGGTTGTAGAGCTTTTGCTCAGAAGTGATTGCTATATCACTATGGCTACTGCAATAGCAATCACTCATCAACAACAATAGTTGCACGGGCGTTAAACAACCAGCATTAGTTGTAGCCACTATACATCAATCACTACCGAAGACACTAGTAGAAGATATAGTGGTGGCCATAGGTTGGCCATGGCATAGAAATAAAAAAAAAACGGATTCAGTTTTACTTTTGTTTTGTTCTTGGTTTTCTTTTATCCCTCTCCTAGTCATTCTCGGGTAAAAGCATTAATTGTAGCCACTATACATCAATCACTACCGAACACACTAGTACAAAATAGTGGTGGCCATATATAGATTGGCCAAGAAATCCGAATAAATATGGATTCATTTTTTTTTGTTTTGTTCTTGGTTTTCTTTTATTCCGCTCCTAGTCATGCTCGTGTAAAAGCATGTTTTCTTTTGACTTGGGACTGTGCATAATGTAGGAGCTATTTGAACATTGCCTGCGTAAGATGCCGCAAATCTAGCCCCTACGAGTGTTTTCTAGGATTAGAACGTAGACCTCAATGTTTATCTTTTCTCCAGCGACTGTATGACACTTGTGACTGTACAACCGATGCTATTCTTTTAAATTCACAATTTTAGATCTTGTATTGTGTATTTAGCACTCTAAATGATTTTCTTGTAGATCTTGTTGAGTACTACAACTTTGCCGTTGACTTTATCTTCATTCGATATTGCTACCCGTATCAAATTAAAAAAAATATTAGCTACAAACTTTTAAATCTCTTTGAACTCTATAATTTCGGTATAAAGATTATGTTCATCAGACCCCATATGAAAATGTTATAAATTTTTTTTGTGCAACAACAAACCGACAGCGGTAGGTGCCATATACCGTCGGTTCGTGATTTTAACCAGTCATATCTAGAATAGTGGACCAAACAAGTCCTCTGATGTCGAATTCAAACATTAATGACAGACTATTTTTACAAAAAAAAAGTGACTGCCGTGTCATGGATTCGTAGCTTGCTTCTTTGACGACGAACATTCTCTTTGCATAACCTAGCTAGGACTTCGATAGGATGGCATGCGAGTCATGCCTTTCTTCAGGGGACGAACGTGGAGAATTCTGGTCCTTTTGCCCTGGCCGAACGGTGAAGCGACGAATGGAATGGAAGCTTCCATGGCGAAGAGCCGAAGCCACAAAAAAGGTTTGGCACATGTCCCCGTCGCCGTGACGGCGAGTCGTCGCCGGGTTTATGCATAGTCGCCGGCCGGACTGCATGCGACAGGTGGCCATGTCTTTGTTTATTGGGATCGTGTCGTCGTCGTTGGCTCGTTGCGCAGTAGTACCGATTCGAATCCCTTCCTCTTTGCGTCCTGCGTTTTCTTTTGCATTCGTCGATGCATACAGCGGTCAGTGTCTGGCAGGCACATCGCTATCTCCTGTTTTTCTGTTCCCAGTTGAGCCAGCGGGAAACAGGGAGCCACCAATTAAAGCAGATCACAACGACCGGCCCACTGAATTTCCTAGGCTTCTTTCTCGGTTTGTGCAAGCCCACTTTTAATTTGTTTGGGGATGTAGTTTTCTAGCGAGATTTGGGATCCTAATAGCATCTTATCTTATTCAAATGTATCAAAGGTGTATGCAGATGTTTATAACCCTAGCCCACCGTAGATTTGTGCCTGCAGGTCCATGGTACTCGAAAGAAATTACAAAGCAGCATATTTTCTCTTCGAGCTCTTTTACGATGCTTGGAAAAGTACCATGCTACTTTTAGGTACTTTTGATTTTTTTCGTCACCGCACGGCAGCATGCGCTCCACATGTCCTTGCAGAAGCTCCACCTCGCGCTGCAGCTCCATGTACTCTGCGTTTAAGCGCTACACCTCAAGCTCAGCCGAATTTTTTACTTTTTAGCTTTTTTTTTCGAAAGTTTCTCACAAATAAACATCTGGCGAAAAGAATTCAGAAAATGGACCTTAGCCCGGCGCCATTGATGCTGGCACCGAGCCCCTGAGTTGGGGCGAACTTACATGGAAGGAGTGACTGGCGCCGAGCTCAGCACCGTAGATGCTGGCGCCGAGCTCGGCGCCATTGACGCTGGCGCCGAGCATGCATTTTTAGGCGCCGTGAACGACGTGTATCGTCAGGTCGATTCGAATTCGAGGCGTCATTTCTTCCAAGGCTGTTGAGATCTCATCCACACGGCGCAGCGCCGCCGTAGGGGGCTCGATCCCGTCAGCCCGAACACTGTCTACAGCCTCATCACATGCCTCTCAGGCGCCGAGATGTGGAACTACGCCGCTTGCCTCGCCGTCGCGGCAGTGGAGCTGCCCAGGACAAGGTGCCGAGCTCCACGGGTGCGCACAACTCCAGGTGCGATACGGTAACGCCGCCTTTCTTCGGAGTTCGGAGTAGTGGACATGTCGCCGACTCCTTGACGTGCTCAGCGCCAGGGCCGGATGGCCCCTAACAACATCTCCAGCTAGTCGAGTCTGGGTAGTCGATTGCTCGGGCGCCGCTGATTAACTCCAAGACGAGTCCACGGAGCTCCCATGGCCAACGCCGGCTCAACGAGTCCACCGAATAGAAGAGCATCCATTGATTCAGCTCAGCTTTGCTCATTCGAATTATGTTCAGATCTGGGCACAAGATACTAGCAAATAGTGGCTGATTTTTGGCGTCTACTACTTGCATTTGGATTTTGATTTCTCAAATCCCTTCTCGCAGAGTAGAGACTATACTACTGCTTCTCCATTCTTTTTTTCAGGGTTGAGAAATAATTCATGCAAACCAAACACAAATGTTCCCAGAATTTCCTGGCAAATAGACATTGGGAGATGATGTGGTCAGCGTCTTCAATCGCTGCATACCCCGTGCTGACTGAAGTTCTGTAGACATGCCCTGCCTACATGTTGTGAGAGTCATCTTCGAAACATGTATTAAGCTGCACACGTCCAAGCTCCGTTGCTGCCTCGGCAAACTCAGCACTGGCTGCTCTGGATAGGCAGGGGTGTAGTGTGTTTCGAAGGCCACACTGCATGACTGACTTGACAGAGATCTGAATCTCGGGCGTGAGTGAAGAGCGCTGGAAAGGTTGTTGAAAGGGGATTTTCCCTTAACCAGTTATCCAGCCAAAATGATGTCGAAGCACCATCACCAACCATCTATCTGTCCAGAACCGATTTTTCTCATCATTCCCTGCTATGGCATATCTACTGTAATATTGAAGAGGGCCTGAGCCTTGCCGGGGGCTTGTACCGGAAGACCAGCCCATGGTCTTAGATGGATCGGTTTTCTCGGTCCACAGTGAACGAATCCTTAAAACGCTGGATCCCAAGGCCACCATATTCAAGAGGCCGCTGCACCCTTTCCCAAGCCACCAAACAATTACCACCATTAGCCTACTCCTGGCCTTTCCAAAGGAAGCCTCTCCTTTTCTTGTCAACTGCCTTCACAAACCATTTTGGCAAGTCCATGGCGATCAAAAGGTAAGTAGGAACAATTGTTAAAACTACTCGAACCATTACCAATCTTAGCCTGTTCGGGCGGCCGTATCGTATCGTGGATTATTTACTGCTGGCTGGTTTGGTGTGAGAGAAAAACACTGTTCCCAGCTGGAAATTTACGATCGTTTACGAGCAAGCGAACAGGCTGCTTCCTGCTAGGTACGAGTTGCATGACACTGCAATGATGCATTTTTGACCCAGCAGCAGCAAGCTAGCTAGTGTTCGTACTATCATCGAAAGCTAATATACATTTTCTGCTCAAGGAATTATTAGAATTCTGCTCAAGGTACATTTTCTGCCCAAGGGATGTTCGTACTACCATCTTTGCCTGCTCCGACAGCAGCACCTGTGCACCTCGATGTGGAGCAGCAGCCACTCGTTGTGCCGCGTGCGTGCGCACCTCCGGCGACACTGCGATAGTTCGCTCGCATCCCTGCAGTCCACCGCTCGGCATAGCCGCTTCAGCTCGTGTTCCGTCACCCCCGGATGAGCTTTCAGGTACGACGGCGCGGTACAGCCCATCGTTTCACACGCGTGCCGACTCCGGCACCGGCAGCAACTCGACCAGGGCCTGGAACTCGCCCAGGGCAAGGTTCCCGTACCGGGACACCTTGGAAAGGTAGCTGTCGACTAGGCACGCCACACTCTCAACGCTTTGGAGTTATGCTGCTGTTCCTTCATGCTTTGGAGCTGACGACGGCTAGGGCGCCAGGCGGAGCTGCCGGAGGAGGAAGCTGCACGAGACACAGTCCTTTTGCAGAGGATGATTCTAATCAGGTTCTAGACTACCATTTCTACTCACTAGCTGTTTCCGTCCGCATGTAATCGCCCTCGCGACGGGCGTCGGCAGTGGGCTGGCAACTCATTGCCAGCTGCCTTGGAGAAGGACCGAATTTTTTTATTTTTTAGACTTTTTTTTAAAAAAATTCACAAATATGTCCCTGGAGAAAAAATTTCAAAATCTAGACCCTTAGCTCGGCGCCATCGTTGCTGGCGCCGAGCTTACACATCCCGACGCCAGCGTCTCTGGCGCCGAGATCTTAGGCTCGAAGCAGACGTGGCGGTGACATGGTAGGGATCTCAGCGCCAGTAACCCTGGCGCCGAGCTCGGTGCCGTAGATCTTGGCGCCGAGCTCGGCGCCAGGGTTACTAGAGCCGAGGTGGTGTTTTAACCCCGACCCTAACCTTCCTGCCCGAGCCTTCTTCCTCTTCTTTCTCCTCCCTCTTGGTTTTTTTTCTCTCCCCACTTCGTTCTACCTCACGAATCGGCATATTGGACCTTGGAAACTTTGATTTGATCCATAGATTTTTGAGAGCAAGATATCCTCGCTCCCCTCCTAGTTTTTTTCGCATCGATTCAGTATATATTAGTCGGATTTTTCAACCTAAGAATCATCATTACTTAGGGTTTCATTCTATCCCTCAATATTTGTATTATACAACCGTAGGATGATGCCAAGGCATGAAAAAGCTAGCAAACCTAGGTAATTGCAGCGCATGTAGTTATGCTATGGGTTCATTGTTGTGCATCAAATGGAAAACCCTAGGTTTAGGGTTTAATGTTAATTGCTTTCGGTTATTAGAACAAAATTGGTTGCAATGTAGTTATAGTTCTCATTGACATTAATTTGTGATGTTTTGATTTTTATTTGTTATATTATATCCGTTTTGTTAGATGCAAGAAATGTATCGGGAGGAGTTTTGGCGAAAATAGGATCGTCCTCGAGAATTATACCCCGACGCGTCTAGCAAAGATGCCTCCGTTCATCCTAACCTCCATGTCCCTAACTATGACTATGGTTTCTCGGTCCGCGTTTTTCAATCAAAATATCTGGACGCAGCGGCGCAGTGCTTCTACACATGCAGTCGTTTTAGTGTAAGAAATTGTTTGCACTATATTTTTTTTCTTTATTTGTGTAAGTATGCTACTAATATTTTGTTGAAATCTCGTTGTGTAGGACCATGAGAGGTGTTTTTTCTTTCAGTGGATCGACGATGCAGACAAGTTTGACCTTAGGTACCTCCTTTTTGACGATTGGTTTAGAGGGAGACATCCAAGTGAGCACTTCAAGCGGTGGTTTCCACCCCCTCTAACCCTCCACCAATGACGGCTAAGGAGAAGCACCTAGCCATAGTTAGACGACTCGAGGAACTTCCTCTGTGCGATTACAGAGATCGAGCTATGATAAGCGCTGAGAATACGTTGGAGTTTGTGTGTCCAAACAAGCATGAAGTAAGTGCAAAGTGTATGTGTTGAAATGTTGAGCTATATGTGTTCATGTACTAATGTCGCCTTATTTAGGTGTTTTCAATGGCAAAGTATCGTTTCAAGGAGTGGTTGTATGGTCCTAAGAACCAATGGCCGAAAGAACCGCGAAAGGTTAAGGAAAAGAAGAAAGAAAGGATAATTTACAAAGCACCTCTTGTCATGTGCGAATGTGGTGTTAAATCCAACTATGGCCTAGTCCCTTCGGAGCTTGGAATAGGCCATTATTACGGCCATATGGTTGATTATGATGAGGTTGGTTATTATTGTGGTAAACATGAAATCGTATTTTGTTTCTTTTGCTAAGACATATATGATATAATTTTTAGTTTGAACAGAGCCCTAGGAAATATAGGTGGGAATGTTATGATGGTCAAGCTAAGTTCTTGGATGAACTAAAGGGGAGGCAAGTAATTGCACGGAAGAGGGGATATGGACCTAACTACGTCAACCTATTCGTTAAATATCACAAAGAAAAGATGCGTGAGTTTACTAGACAGCGCGGTATTTATAACCCGATCGATGTTGGGCTTAACAAATAGGGATTGGAGAGATGGATGACGTTAGAGGAGAGGGCAAAGAAGGAGGCAAGGGAGGAGACAAGAGTACATATGTAGGTTTTAAACGAGCATGTTGTTGCATTATGTGCCAGTGAGTGCTTGAAAGCCTTTTTTCGTTGCTTGATTTTAAATGTAATATAATCACGCTGCTAACTGATTGTATTTTATACATGAATGGATTAGATGCAATGAGAAACATGCCGCAGAGGTGGCTCGTGCAAGTGAAAGCTCTAGTTTGGTTTTGGTGAATTGATGAAACCCTAAGTGCTAACCTAGTTTATCAAGTGATTATAAGATAGGTAGCACATTCCAAGTGATGAAGCAAATGAAGACCATGACATGATGATGGTGATGCCATGGTGATGATCAAGTGCTTGGACTTGAAAAGAAGAAAGAGAAAAACAAAAGGCTCAAGACAAATGTATAAATGGTAGGAGCCATTTTGTTTTGGTGATCGAGACACTCAGTGAGTGTGATCACATGTAGGGGCGATAGCCGTACTATTAAGAGGGGTGAAACTCGAATCGAAATACGGTTATCAAAGTGCCACTAGATGCTCTAACTCAATACATATGCATTTAGGATCTAGTGGAGTGCTAACACCCTTGAAAATATTTGTGAAAATATGCTAACACATGTGCACAAGGTGATACACTTGGTGGTTGGCACATTTGAGCAAGGGTTAGGAACTTCACCGGTGGAGTGTTCGCCAGTAGAGTGCGGACAGTCCGACGGTGCCACCGGCGCCCTATACAGAAAAGACAGAGGTCACTGTAAGTGACCGGACGCTGGCCTCGGTTTGACCGGCGCGTCCGGACAGTAGAAGCTGCAAAGACGCTGGCATCGGTCTCTGACCGGACGCTAGGTCACTTAGTGACCGGACGCTAGGTCACTTAGTGACCGGACGCTGGAGGGTTGCGTCTGGTCCTGCTGACGTGGCAGCACATAGGGGAGACGTTGTATGACCGGACGCTAGGTCAGTCCGGTCAAGCATGACCGGACGTGTCTGGTCATGATTTCTCGCTTCTGGATGCTTACTGGAAACGACCGAACGCTGAGGTCCAGCGTCTGGTCACTTGACAGCGGCTCGTCTGGTCATCACTTGATCGTTGGGATTGGGCACTTAGTATTTGAAGAGAGGAGACACGTGGCATGCATTGCACGACCGGACGCTGGGGTCCTGCGTCCGGTCAATATGATCGGAGCATCCGGTCACCCCGTGTTGTGCCCAGTGAAGAGGTACAATGGCTCTATTTTGTGGAGGCTTCTATTTAAGCCTCATGGCCGGCTCAAGCTCACTCTCTTGGGCATTTGCATTGACATAGCAACCTTGTGAGCTTAGCCAAAGCCCTCCCACTCATCTCCATCATTGATTCATTATCTTTGTGAGATTGGTAGAGAATCCAAGTGCATTGCTTGAGTATTTGCATCTAGAGGCACTTGATGTTCGTGTTTTGCTGTGGGATTCGCTTGTTACTCTTGGTGGTTGCCGCCACCTATACGACTTGGAGCAGCGAGGATTATTGAGCGGAGGTTGGTGATTGTCTCTAGCTCCGATCGTGGTGATTGTGAGGGGTTCTTGATCTTTCCCTGGCAGAGAGTCAAAAGGTACTCTAATAAATTGCTCGTGGCTTGTGTGATCCTCATCTTGTGTTGGTTGTGCAGCACCCTATTGAGGGTTTGGTATGTGATGCTAATTAGTGTGTGAACCTCCAAGTGAGTGAATCACTACAACAAGGACTAGCTTGCCGGCAAGCAAGTGAACCTTGGTAAAAAATCATTGTGTCATCATTTGATTCCGAGGTGATTGGTCTTCATTGATATTGATTCTTGTGATTGATTGGTTCATTCCTCGACACGGCGGTATAACCATCTTACTCTCTCTCTTTACATTACTACAAACTAGTTATCAAGCTCTTTAGTGTAGCTAGTTGTGAGAGCTTGTTGGTTTGGTTAGTGTGGCTCTTTAGTTAGTCTTTGAGAGCACACTAACTTAGTGTAGTGACATAGCCATTGTATGAAAATAAACTATAGAAACTAGAATTATGGTAGGTGGCTTGCATTTTTAGTAGGCTAGCGCAACACTTTCTTCGCCTCATAATTATCTAACCGGTTTGTTAAGTATCATTGTAGAAATTTTAATAGGCTATTCACCCCCCTCTAGCCATTAGGACCTTTCAGCAAGGTATGAGGAAAAGAAGTTAGATGAGCATAGATCATGAGTTGGTCGCACCATTCAATCACTGATTGTGTTGTCTGATGAGGGGGTGAGGATGAGGACGACACTGGCAGACTAAGTGAGCTCGTCACTCTAGCAGAGGCGGGCTTGTAGGTGGAGGAGGCTGAGGACGACACTGGCAGACCAAGCGAGCTCATCGCTCTAGTAGAGGTGGGCTTGCAGGCGGAGGAGGCTGAGGACGACACTGGCAAACTGAGTGAGCTCATCGCTCTAGCAGAGGTGGGCTTATAGGTGGAGGAGGCTAAGGATGACACTAGTAGACTGAGCGAGCTCATCGCTCTAGCAAAGGCGGGCTTGCAGGCGGAGGAGGATGATGACGCGTTCTTCACGTAGGCCACAGATTAAGCAGAGGCTGCTTACTACAGGCGACAGGCAGGTCAGAGCAATGCAGGTGAGCCTAGCCACAACAACAAAGTTGTGGTAGAGGACTGGTACTCGGATGATGAGTTGCTTACTCAGTATGTTTCAGACTGAGGATTTGAAAGTGCATTTGCCCCCTATGTCTAGTGTCGGCACATACTTCTAGTATTATTATGTTGTTTAATGTGGCATAGTATTGGACTTTTAATTATGTGGTTGTTTTCATTATTTCTGGTCATAATATTTAGCTTAATATTATGGACTTATTGAAATGTGATCACGTGCTGCAAATAAAACCTAGCGAAGTAGGGCATTATATAATTCAACACATAAAACACATGAAATGACATGTGAGAACATGTACCGAATAAGGATACAGAGTTATTTTGACTAAACCTAACATACCTTAGGTAATTAAACCAAACAACAAATACATAGATGTGGTATGTGAATAAGATAAAGTCATCCTAGTAGTGTGGCCACATAGCAAATTGTGTTGCACCTTCTCCACAGTAGCCTCCCATTATTGGTGGTGGTGGTGGCGGGGGTGACGTGGGAGGCCCCTTGTTCTTGTGGTTAGGGCAGATGCAATATAGATCATTGCAGAGTGCCTCCTGTGAATCGACACCATTGTTGTTGTCATCCTATCCGTCATCCTTGTAATAACTGCTAACTTCCCTTTCTAGATCGAAGATACAGTCCTGTAGGTAGTAGATGTACTCTGCATGTGGATAAATAGGTCAAGGATCGACCCACCTAGTGAACCTATAGTTTTCTTTGGCTAAGAAAGACTATAATAAGTATGTCATGTAAGTTATATAGAAGAGGAACATATTGAAGAAGCAAATAGTAATAGCAATTACCCATGCTCATGGGCATTTGAAGAAACGACGACCTCCATCTATTCCCTCGATGAACATCTGCACTAGGCAGTCCTCACCATGCATGCATTTTGGCCACTCTTCTTTTCATTCATTGTATCCTCTCAGTGGTGCCTCTTTGGTGAAATCGCTTTTGCTCTCAACTAGGAACCTCTCATAAAGAGCTTCCTCAAAGAAATAGAGACCAAGAGAACCCTCCCACACAATGGTAGTTCCCTTCTCCTTTCCTCTACCTCTAGATGATCCTCTAGACATTGGTACTACAACGAAAGAAAATACTGAGGAGTGATCTTCTTCCTTGTTGTGTGTGCGAATGAGAGGGAGTGAGGGGTTATTTATAGGTTGAGAGGAGAAATGGAGGCCTCTTAATGTGCCATGTCAGTGATCCGTGTGCCTCTTCATCTCAGCCCTTGGATCAAACAGTCATAAGATGGATGATGGAGATAGAGTGGAGTTGTGCTTCCTTGCATGCCAGTACTATGTCAGTGAAGTGATAAATCGCTGCTGTCCTTGTAACTGAAAAGTCTATTTTCATTATCTGAAAAGCCTAGATTCGTTCACTGTTACTTGAAAAGCCTAGATTCATCTGCAAAGCATCTGTACAATATGATTGAACTATACACATTCTAATGAATTTACATTTAATCTGTGTACTACATTTATGCCTTTTTAGTAGTGTAGTATGATTATTGATTCATAGAAAAAAATCGTAAGAGTTTCCCTTGTTTCAGGAGCATCCACAGTTACAAACAGAGACATCATTATATAATCCAATCATTTAATCATCCAAAGAGCATAATGCAACCACAACGAACATTACAATCAACATAACATGTCCTGCATAGTCCAAATAGTCCATACAGTCTCAAATAGTTACAGGAAAGTAAATACAAAATCCATAATAGTGCATACTAACATCTACCACAACCCTCACAGCCTCCTAGTCTTACCCTTACCCTTGTGACCGAGAGCGCTCATACCTAGAGTGTAAGGGTCAGGTGGACAGTGTCGCCTACTGCCTGGAGGATGTGTAGGCTGAGTCGAGGGAGCGTCATGGATCTGAGAGGGGCCAAGCTCCTCGTGCCTCTAGTCCACATCATCCTCATCATCGTCCTCATCCCCGTCCCCTGTAGCTGCTTGGCTAGAGGAACCTAAGCCTCCTCTACCTACGGAAGGAACGTACACATCTTGTGTCATGTCTGTCCTGCAACCACAACGAGAAGCCACACGGCGTAGCCAACGTGACAGCCTCTATTGTACAAAATTATGTTAACTGAAAGAATCTAACGTATTAATAATATGTTTGAAAGAATATTTTGAATCTTACGTCTAGGAAGCTACGCATGTCATCATCCCTGACTCTTGGCCAAAAGCGCTCAATGTCTTCAATGGAGCATTTGAGTGTATTGCCCTACAACAAAGTTCTCAGTAATAATACTTCTGAACTGATTGCAATAGGTTTTGTTTTCTTTTGTACAAGAATCTAACGTATTATAAGGATGATATGGCTCGAAGGTGGCACTAACTAAAATAGATAACTCTAACGCCTAATGTATTGGTATGCAACTTAACATAGAAAAATAAGGCAATTGACTTACCACTCTGTCCATGATCGGTCCTACCTCCACCTGCCTTCCTACATGAGTAGATTGGTCATACGTCGTGTCTTCATCATCGGAGGAGTCGATGTTGGCGTAGTCATCTTCTATCCACTATACCCTCAGCCTACAAAGTGTCGCATGTTGGTACCAAGCTTGGTACCACCTAAACTCACGGTTCGTGTGCGGCTCGTTGTTCTCGTCCACGTTCTCATGCATCTCCTCCCATTGCTCAACGTAGAACTGGTGGTGCTTCTCTCAGCCAAAAATCTTTCTATTCTTCTGATGATCCAACCTGCACGTATGTCATTATTACTTGAATCCATGTACATGTCACCATATTAATAGAAATGGTCCATCACGAGACATTTGAAATAGCAAAACACTTACTTGTGTAAGTCAACGCTAGTCGAGAACGGAGCCATTGGCCAAAGCTGTCTCACTCCAAATTGGCGTGCAACTCTATCTGGCAGGTGGAACTCAACAGGATAGAAGCAGATTAGAGGGCACCTCATCCTATAGAAGTCATCATCGAACCCACAAATGTTGCTCAACTAAAAAAGAAGTGCCCCCTCTCCATCGTATGGCTCCCACTCCACCTGTAACATGTCCAAACAAGATGTTAGATCTTATACTAATCTATTTCAAACCAACATGAGAAATAAAATTTACTTACACTAGACACCGTGAGTGTGTCTAGCTCGTTCGTGAACTCAATGTACACCCGCTCTAACCTCGCGTGTGGAACCCTGACCTGGTCCCAAAGGTACGCCCACATCGGCTGCCGGCATGGAGGCTGACCTTGGAACCACTCGATGAGCCAGAACCTCTGGATGGCCAACTAGAAGATGAGCCCACATCCACAGCTGGAGCAGGTACACGCATCCACCAAGTGATGCTACAGACGAAGTCTGATGACCCCTTGCAAAGCTGCCGGTAAAGGAAACCCAAGACTACAGAGCCCCAGCTGTACTGACCCGCCTATCCCAGTCACTGAGGCAGTGGACCCACATCCACGACATAGTGTCACCCATGGCATTGGGGAAGAGAACGCAGGCAAACAGGTATAGGATCCACGCCCTACAGTAGTACCCAACTGTCTCCTCATCTGCCTCCTCGGGGCACTGTGCGAACTCTTGCCGGAGCTAGGAGATGAGAACTCCTAAAGTGCGAGCCCCTTGCTCACCAAGCTCACACCCAAGGAAGGCCTCCACTCGTGCTCTCTAGCCTTCTAACCTGCACTACTCGGTGACTGGGTTGCCATAAATCCTCAGGCCTAGCATCTTCTGATAATCCTAGAGCGTGACTGTCATCTCTCCAAAAGGTAGGTGGAAGCTGTGAGTCTTCGGCCGCCACCTATATTTTAGACAAAGTAAGATTACATGTCAAAAAGGTAAGCGCATGAACAAATGGCCATGAATGGAGGCAATGATTGAATATAATACTTGTCAACCAACACAGTTATGGCCGCTAAGTTGAACTTGGGCAACCCACAACAAACCTGAAAAGAGATGACATCTAGGCCAGCTCTTTGCAGGAAAGGAGTGTACCTGTCGTCATACTACATGTCCAAGAACCCACTATGGGTTCTAGGACGAAGGAGCGGAAGGTCCTACATAGAATAAAACATAGTCTCCTGTTACTTTATGAACACATGTATGTTCACCAAAATTTGAACAAAGCGTATAGGTTATTACCTACCCCTGTGCTATGAGACATCCTTAGTGGGTCGCCTCGTACGTTGGGTCGAGCAGGTGGAATTGCGCCATCCTACAAAAAAAGTCAATGAATTAGAAATTCAATATACAATGAAACATGAACTTAGAAATATATAAGTAATTGACACAATTACATGCAAAAATTGAGACATGCATAATTAATTAAATGAATACAACAAATATAAAATAATGAAATCAACCAATAGTCACACCTCACTAATCTGCCAATGACAACTTCATGAATTGTGGCCAAGTCTACCACACTTGCCGTACTCGTACTGCTTGGGGTCAGTAACAAATGGGGTTCCTCTCCCATGCCTCGTTCTTCTGGGTATCTGATCTATAACCATCCTATGCCTCATCCTCTTCCTTGATCCACGCTTATTCCAATGGTAAGCTAGATCTACAATGTACTTCAGCCCATCATATGGAGGCCACTCTCTAGGGTCCTAAAAAGGCATGAAGTGGGGGCTCCATGTGTGCACAAGCGTGTCGACACTGAACTCGTGAGGTATCTTGCTCTCGATATTATAGTTGTGATGCTTAGTTGCTGCCACCAAATGGGAACATAGAAAGTGGTACTACCTTGGTTTACCACAAGTGCATTTGAAATCTTGGAGGACAACCACATGCATCCTCGACTCTCGGACCTCACCGTCGGACGTTGTACCGCCCCTATGCTCGACCTGATAAGTCCCTGTGGCGTGGTCAAAGCATGTAACCTAATGTGTGCCAGCCCTTTCATTTGCCTTCTCTAGGTGTGCCTTTGGTTTTGGAGCCCATCTCTCTCTATCACTCCGCAACTTCAATGCATGGGTGTGTCTATCGTTGAACCAGGCAATAAGGTTATAGAAGGTGAATTGAACGATTGCATTCACGGGCATACCACGTATCCCCAATAGCAACTTATTGAATGACTCTGCCATGTTGCTGCACTGAAACTCATACCTCCATCCACCGACATCGTGAGCTCTCGTCTATTTCTCCAAATCCCTCATTAAACCTGTGAGCCATTGTCTACCTTCTGCATTTGATGTGGTTCTGACCTACTCCAACTTTTTTTAAAAGTACTTGTCCTCAAGCTGTCGAGCAGCCTCCTAGAACAGATCAAAGTTAGCCTTCACACAATCCTTCTAGAGTAGATTCTCGGCAAGGTGCCGAGTACACCAACGATGATGCAAAGGTGCATACCCCTCTATCTGCTCTTGCACGGCATTAAGTATGCCCTGGTGCCTATCAGATATGACACCAACCTCCCTGCTAGGCTCAACCACTTGTATCCGGACTAGCCTCAAGAACCATCCCCAACTGTCATTGTTCTCCTTCTCAACCAAAGCAAATGCCAAAGGAACCAACTTGTTGTTCGCATCACAGGATATGGCTATAAGAGGTGTGGCCTGGTATTTGCCAATCAAGAACATACCATTAATGGAGAAGACAAGACAACAGTGCCTAAAGGCCTTGACACACTGAGGGAAGCACCAAAAAGCACAGAAGAATATCTGCCTCCCATCATTCCATGCATTTGGTTTTGGGATGTACTCATAATGCATGCCTGGATTCACCACTTTAATTGCATTGAAAAGTACTGGCAGCTGCTCATACCCATCCTCCCAGTCCCCATATATCATCTTCCATGCTCGTTGCTTAGCCCTCCAAGCTTTACCATAAGTTATCACATAACCTCCATACAACGCCTCAACAGTCCTGATAATTGTCCTAACCTTCATGTTGGGTTCTCCCTATAATATTCCCATCAACCGCTTGGCAATGAAGGTAGATGTCAACTGTCGATGCCTCAGTGTCAGCTCATGGTCAGCACAATTGTGTGGTCCGACAACTTTTGTGATCTTCCACTTTTTGGTGACCTTTTGCTTCCTTGCAGAAACCCTCCATGGGCAGCGTTCCTTGTCACACACAACTATGTAACAGCACTCTACATATGAATGCAAGACCTTGTAAGGTCTCTTTCGTATCACTACAAACACCTTCAACCACCTCTTCAATGCAGGGAGGTCATTGAACACCCTCCCATTCTCAATTACCATGTTAGGGCCGACCTCAGAAGCTTCTAGGAGCTCATCATCATGTCCTTTTGCACACACCTGATCGGAATGAGCAAGACCGCTCAACTCGTGGACTCTTGGATCACAGCGGCCGGGAAAGATACCCCTCAACATCTCAATATCACTCTCTGTCAGCTCTCTAGTAGGGCGATCATTATCAAAATCAAGAGCCCTTGCCATCTCATATGACTCCGAATCATGCATAATTTCAACACTATTGGAGCCACGGAATCCATCTTCAAAGTGCACTTGCGCAGCAACAGGAGGCACATCCACATTCTCAGGAATGTCTCTTGCAACATAAGTAGAGAAATGAGGAAAGAATAAAAGAAATGGATGTAACGAAGGGGGTAAGCTCCCAATAACCATGCGGTTAAGACACTTACTCGGATGATTATATGTCAAAGGGATCTCATGAGGAGGATCTACCACAACAACATAAGTCTAACAAGCATCTCCAACTACTGCATTGGGGGCAGAATTAGCATCAGGAACCGTAGGTGCAACCTCCACATCCATATCAAGTTCTGGGATGGGAGGGTCAATGTGTGCCTACTAACCCATTGGTGGGCAAAACCCATGAGGGATGGGATCAACTAACACCCGACGCACAACCACGTCCAAACATTGCAGCTGGCTCTTCATAGCCGATCTCACATAGTTCTCCCACTGATCCGCACAACCAATTGAGATTATTCGCCTGAGGATCTTGGGAGGAGAACCTAGGTGCAGTACACCCTCAACTGCAATGCTATCATCTCCAAGGTAATGTAGTTCCTCCTGAGCCCTTGCAACCATCTCACTAAATGAAGGCCTATCATTGAATAGCACGAGCACGTTTTGCATGCCAACAAACTCAACATATCCATAGCGATCGTATTCAACGGTACCTCCATGATATATGGTCACTAGGTTGTCCATCTAGTTCAAACACATAACGAAACACATATCCTTTAGTCCAAATTAGACGATAGATAGTACCTAACAAGTACTTTCTAACTACAAACTAAGTAAATAATATAATAACTACATACATAAATACAGTGTACTAACTAAATAGCTAGATCCTATTTAATTAACTAAATATGTAACTACCTATCTAAGTAGCTATCTAACTATATCTATGTACATATGTATCTATGTTTCTATCTATCTACATACCTATCTCACTAGATCACTAACTAAATCAACTACCTGAGTCATCACATTAACTAGTAAATAGCAAATGCCAAAACTACTACACTACAATCAAAGCTAACTAAGTACGTACATTGCAAATTCATATTTTTTACATGTTCGACGACGGAGTTGCGGACGTCGATGGGGTCGCAGCGGACGTCGGGAGTGGGTCAGGCCGACGAGCCGGGCCGGTGGTGGCACTGCCGGGCGCTGCAGGTGCCAGGGCTGGCGGGGGCACAGCTGAGGACGGCGATGGCGGGCGGCACGGTCACGGTCACGGCGCCGGCGCGGCAGGGCGCGACCAAGGAGGCCGCGGGTGCGGGTGAGCCGTGGGCGCGACGAGGGCACAGGGACAGGGCGGGCGGCGGCGGCGGTGTGCTGCTCGGGCGAGGGAGGTGCGAGAGAGAGAGGGAGAGGAAGAGAGAAAGGGTTGGGGCCCATACGTAAGAAAGGCTTGGCACCAGGGTTCCTGGCGCCGAGCTTGACGCCAAGATCTATGACGCCGAGCTCAACGCTAGGGTTACTGGCGCCAAGATCCCTGCCATGTCACCGACACGTCTACTTCGAGCCCAAGAGCTCGGCGCCAGAAACACTGGCGCCGAGACGTGTAAGCTCGGCACCAGGAACGATGGCGCCGAGCTAAGGGTCCAGATTTTGAAATCTTTTCTCCAGGGGCATATTTATGAAAAAATTTCAAAAAAAGAGCTAAAAATAAAAAATTCGGGGAGAAGGACGAGGTGACCCACGGCCACGGGTGGATGGGACATCCCAATTTTACCCCACCATGAACCTTTTGAATTACAGTTCTGCCCTTAGTAAAAAAATAAATAATAAAAATTCAGATTTGGCCCACCTATTTTGGTAGGCCTTGTTTGGATGCACATATATTTTCCAGTCCAATCTACTTCAACACATGTGCATTAAAGTGAATACATGTACATCTAAACAAAGGCCTAATTTTGGTATTATCCCCACTTTTTTGTACTTCTCGTTACTTTCGCATTGATACCTCTTATTTTTACACAGCTCGATTCGTCCCGATGGATGGTCCTTATTTTTTTCAACCATCGTAAAATTTCTGTCTTCGAGCTCTCTCTCTTCATTTCTTGTGGGTTTGGAACTTTGGATATATGTCCCAATTCTGCTTGTGGAAGACAGCCAACTGCAATGTCCAACCCTACGAGAACACTTACCACTTACCACTTCTGGCGGTATATACTCCACAACTTCCATAATTTGCCTGCCAGCAGTGAACTGAGTGCTAATAGGAACGTTCCGTATAGCCTACCCTAATTTTTTTTACAACTTGTGTACTGCAGTCTTGATTCTTGACGTTGACGAGAACATATCTTTAGACATTATTTAGGCAGCATAAGACGTTTCCATCAACACAAGGGGAATGGTTATCTTCTCAATCTGCAACAGGTAAGCTGTCTTGCTTCGGATGACACATGACGTCAAGAAGATCGAGGATTGTTTTTCCATACAGATCGAGTGGCTGGATTTAGTGATGTTTCAACTAACATCTGCTTACTGCTAGATGACATTGTTTGGGATAGCATATACGCTCTGATAGCATCAAATGAACGACCGACCGATAGGCGATAGCACAGCATGCACAAATCACAGGAACCAGGATGCAGCTGATGCCTGAGGCAGAGTCTTCGTCAATTGACCGAACATAGCTGAGGCTGAGAAACGCTAGAGATAATCTCCAGGGCCAAATTAACAACAATACATGCTCCCCCAAAATCCAAATGTAGGTCATTTATTTAGACTTGCACACAATGATAAAGGAAGTCACTCAAATTTAATGGCCTTTTTACCCTTCACTTATTGTTTATCGTGTTCCTATTTAAATAAATCTTGTTAATACTAACCCCAGCCGTGAAATCAGCTTGTAATCCAACATTTTTTTATCTATTAATGAAATGATACACAGCTCTCCTGCGCGTTCGAGATAAAATAAATCTTGTTAATGATCGAAATTAACAAGCCAACAACAAACACTTCAAACGGTGGCAACAAGCTCAGATATTCTTGTAGCATTAGGGATCAGATAACAATAGTCTTTGCAACTCCATCCACTTATAATTTGCGCGGACAAGCTCAGATATGCCTATAGCATTAGGGATCAGAATATTAGCAAGACAGATATACACTGTTATTATTTTTCATGAATTGTTGGGTGCGAACTACTGGTCCAGGGCCCGGTAATGCCCTGGAATGCAGTCTGGCACAGACTGAAATATTCTCACACCGAAAACTATCATGATCAATCAAGATAAATTATGCTGCCTCCTTGACAAACTATGTGGCACTCACATGTTGCATCATTCGGCAACCATCTCCATTCTCAACTTTCATCATCATTTTTTACATCTTTTGTCACTAAACAATCCAATCTAACTAATACGTACGTACATATGAACTCTTCCCAGAAGCAAAACTAACAAGAACACGCTAGGATTCCAACGAAGAACGTACACAAAACAACGCACCATGAAACACGACGATGCGTGCTAGCGTATGCTGCTATCTACAAGTACAAGCTGATTGTTTCATCTGCACCATCGACTCGGGTGGTAAACTCACGTCGTCGTCGTCGCCTTGTGAGCACCTGCTGCCGCGGCGCGGCGTGCCGTGGGCCGCCAGCGGCGATGGTGACGCAGGCGGGGCGTTGATGCCCTTAATGAACTCGAGGCACTCGGCGACGGCGCGGGCGTAGAACGAGTTGGACCGCATGCACGGCGGCCGCCGCTGTGGCTTGCTGCTGTTGCCGCCGTCCCCGGCGGCCTGTCCGCCCTTCCCTCCGGCGAGGGCGCGTTTCTGACCGCCCACAAGAAACCGCCTGCTGCCGGTGGCAGAGGCAGGGGGCGAGCTGCTACCTGCCGCCGCAGCTGCCACCCGGCCCCTCGTGAGTAGCCGCAGGTTGCGCACGCAGCGACCCAGGAGCCCCAGCAGCTTCCACAGCTTGGCACGCAGCCGGCGCACGGAGATGCGCGTCGGGCTCAGCCGGAACCCCCTCGCCGGCCGTCGCCACCGCCGCAGGCCCAGCCTCGTGTAGGATGAGTACTTCAGATCACTCATGATTAGTAAGCTCCTCTCTCTCTCTCTCTCTCTCTCTCTCTCTCTTAATTGATGATATTTGACGTGGCACTGGTTGTACCTTAGCTAGCTAAGACTACCTGTCACAATCTAACCCTTCTATGACTGTAGCACCAGCCTCTACCTGTGACTGAGCTCAATTGCGTTGGGTGTGTGGCTGTGTGCTCGTCGAGTCAAGTGGCTGCATTTATAGGGGAGCAGGAGGTGGAAGAAGATGGCAGGAAGGTTGGTGCCTCTTTGACGATCGAGAGCAATGGAGTGTGATGGCAGATTCGGGGACACGGCAGGATTGATTAATTGGCTTAATGGAGCCTATGATCATCACCGAGTATGGACAAAAGCGAAAAGC
Source organism: Miscanthus floridulus (assembly GCF_019320115.1). Taxonomy (NCBI): domain Eukaryota; kingdom Viridiplantae; phylum Streptophyta; class Magnoliopsida; order Poales; family Poaceae; genus Miscanthus; species Miscanthus floridulus. Next base: position 51,077,576 of record NC_089598.1, on the reverse strand, counting down.
ATCACTTGGTCAGTGCGTGCTAATGATCGTGCTAGTTTAATCTTTTCTTTAAAGGCTTTTAAGGTGGTCGTGTAAAATGTGAAAGGGGCGCGCCATCTGTTCACACGTAATTGTGTCACCTTACCGTGTGTAATATAATAGCTGCTCTCGCCTCTTGTTGTTCCTGCGGTGCAGATTCCACATGCTCGCTACGAGTATAATCTGAAGGACTACTGAATGATGGTACAATTCTTTACGCATTTTTTCGGTAGTACGTTCTCACAACAGGTCATTCTAGCACTTTATATATGTAATAAAGTCAGCCCATCACATTCAATTATTTGCCTCCTTAGCCCTAAAATAATCCCTAATTAATAGGATATCCATGGTCATTATTTCACATCTCCACCAGAGGCGGTCGCGTTATACACGGATGCAGTAAAAAATTGCGCATCTATCAAAATGGATTTATGGATACAGTCAAAAATGGCTCGTCTCTCAAAATCAATTTACAGAAAATAAAACCCATTTCCACAGGCCCATTACCAACTTCGTGGCCCATCTTAGGCTGATATGGACCCTCTCACTATATAACGATAGAGAGGAAACCCTAGCCCAATATATCCATCTCTGTCTCCCACTGCACACGCTCATCTATCCACTGCGCGTCTCCCTCACCGTGAGCCTTGCTCTCTCGCTCGCCCGTCTCCCTCACCACCCGTGCTCTTCCTCTTTAGCTTGCCCCTCTCTATCTCCCTCACTAGCGATGGCATAGAGGAACAGGATACCAGCGCCCTCGTCCTCCTTCAGGTGATGGCAGCGCCGCCCTCATCCTTCTTTCAATGGCGGCGGCAAGGCAAGGAGGAAGAGGATCCCGACGAGGTGTGTCTAGCGGTGCGGATCTCGCAGATCCATGTGAGGACAACATAGATCTCGCAGATCCCAATGAAAAGACACGGATCTCATGGATTCGGCGACGTGGAGCATGAGGCACCCTCTGGCGAGGCCATCTCTCAGCTACAATGCAGGGCTCGCTCGCGACGGTGGCCAGGTCTCGTTCACAATGGATTCGGCGAGGAGGAGCGCAGGCCAGCTCATGGCAGATCCGATGAGGAGTGGCGGTGTCGGCGAGGAGGAGGCACGTGGAGGAGGCTCATCGGTGGAGCGGAGCGCATACACGGCACTTGCTCGTGCTACATCGGCGGTGGGCTCCATGGCAAGGAAGGTGGCGGTGGCGGTGTGGGCTGGTAGCCATCGGGGATCAACAACCCCTTTTTTTGTTTTTTCAATTAATTTATGGAGGCAGACACAGTGACAGCTGAAAGGATCAAAATGCCCAAGACAGAGGTGAATTGGGCTAATTCTAAATTTCTTCCAATAATTAAGCCCTACACTTAGCCCATTTCACCCCTTGTGCCTAAAAGTGTTTCTATTGTTCTAACGCACAAAAGTTTTACACCCTAAGTTCTAATCCTACTCTAGCATGACAATTCTAAGAATGTAAAGACATGAATTCAATTGCTCAAATGTAAATGCTCAAAGTAAAGAGAGTGAGAGGAACGTGGCGATGTTTTTTTCTAGGTATCGGAGAGTCACCACTCCCCACTAATCCTCATTGGAGCACCCACGCATGGGTGTAGCTCCCGCTTGATCCGCGCAAGGATCAAGTGCTCTCTACGGAAAACAAAGTCCTATAACTAATCTAACTGTCTCTCAACGCCAAACAACACTTAGAACTAGTCCGTCCTTAACCTTATCGTCCATCCTTTGAAAACCAAAATGAAATTCATCGACAGGGACATGAATACCATAAGTGCCCAATCAATCACCCATACCATGACCTAACTTATAATGCATCTGTAAAACACATGCTAGTCACAGTAATCTTGTGTGGTCATTAATCACCGAAACCCAACTAGGGGCCTAGATGCTTTCAATCTCTCCCTTTTTGGTGATGGATGACAACACAACCTCGAGTATGTATATCAGAGAGATTTGAGGTTTTCAACCGCTTGGTTTGCATGAACTTGTGGCAATAAGAGCAAAGGGGTTAGAACAAGTTCATGCATACCAAGTCCACAACATGTACTCAATATATTAGAATTAAGCGCGAGTACAAGAAAGTAAATGCTCGTTCAACATCGGAGTATGGCAGAAGTAAGGTAAGCGAGCAACACAACTAAGACATGATATATAAATATAACGATAAGACAACATGTCTCACAAGTCATCACACATGCAAGCACATATATAATACAACACATAGCGGAAATGTAAACATGCATGCAACAAAATATGGGAGTAGCACACAAAGATATCAAATCCCTCTCACAAGCTCTCCCGCTATCTCACATACTCACTCCCTCTCACCCTTTGGCGTCAAGCACCAAAACATAAGGGCCCTGTGGAGGGGTAGTGGCAGTAGTGCCATGTGTCGTGGTGCACGGTGAGAACTGGAACTAGTCGAGGTCAACGCCTGAGTCAGAACTCTCTCTTTGGCTGACCGATGAGCGATGTAGCTGCAACTGTCACTGGCACTGGAGCCTCTGAAGTAATAAGTGGAGGAGGCTGACTCGTTGGTACTACCTGCTGCTATGGGTCAGACGAGGCAACTGAGGAAGGAAGTGTGTCACCGGTGCCTATCTAAGGTGGAGTTGTAGGTAGCATAGGAGCTAGAGTGGACGACACTGCCTGTGAAGACTCTCCTGTGACCTGGCTGTGTGTGGCGGAGACTGTTTAAGTCTGAGCTATAGTCGCCACGATCACCGATGGTGTCTGAGTAGCTATAAGCGGGAGATGCTGAGATACACCGGTAATCATCGAATCCACACCCTAAGTTGCTGGAGAGGAGAAGTCAAGTGTCATGGGGTGGATCGGAGACACCTGAGGAAAGCTCTGACCCTAAAGTATGCTCTATTGTATAGCTGGGGCTAGAGAAACCTACTAAACTGGTGCTGGAGCTGCTATCTGGACTGGAGGCGGTGGAGAGGAGACACCTGTCTGCTGTAGAATGTGCTCGAAGTAGTGGAAGTGTCGTGCCTCACTAGCAATCATCCACTCCTAGAAGAAATCCTGCCGAGCCTATATCTTCTCAAACAAAGAGAGCATCTACTGACCTAGCTTGGCCTGCTCGATACGGGCCTCTACCTTATGGCATGCCTTCTCAGCTGCTATCCTGTATATCTCGATAGCCCATCTCTGATGCTCAAAGATCATCTGCTGATGTAAAGTTGCTAGAGTGGGGTCTATCGCTGGAGGAACTGGCAGAGCAGAGCGAGAACCACTAGCCTCGCAGTTGTGGGGTAGGGGAGGTGTAGGTGCTCGTGTCGGCTCTAGTGGCTCATCCTCATCATCATCATCATCATAAGCTCCACCATAATCTTGCTTAGTGTCATGGACCGACTCATCCTAAGGGTCCTCTGTCCCTAGCTACTCCTCTGGCTCAGGTACTCTATGTCTAGCATCCTCTCCAAGTGTTGGTGGCCTGTATACCCCAAAGCCTATAGCGCCTGTGTCTCTAGTGATAATGTACTAAGGATATTTGATCAACCTCTAGAAGATGTGAGATAGGTAGTGAGCATAGGGAAGCTGATGGTGCTACCTGCAACCATCCAACACTATGTCCTGAATCTCATAGAGCATAAAGTCAACAACATCGAACTCTGAGTGAGAGACAAGAGCTCCAAGTAGCCACTGCTGGAGGTGAGTGAGAGCCTCTCTGAAACCAACATGAGGAAGTAGTGTCCTCCTCATCCCTCCCTTAAGGACTTGAGTGAGTTGTGTCATGTCCCACGGACTACGTTGGGACTCCTCGTCAAATGGCGGACAAAAGAGAGCTGCCATGTGAGAAGCTGGAGGCTATGTCCCACCGTGAGGGCATCTAGGATGGTCAGCTGTACCATAGCACAAACTATGCAATCTCACTAGTGTCTCTGGAAATCTGTACAACTGTCTAATCTCACTAGCAAAGATCCTATAAATGTCTCCCTCAAACATGAACTGCATGAACTCATGGTTTGGATCAATCCACACTATAGCATAGAAAACTCTGACCCACTGATCCACATATAGTCCTGATCTACACATCAGCTGCTCTAGACCTGGCAAGTAAATGATGCACTCTGAAATCTCACGAGTGCCTGCTGCCCTCCTCAGATAGGCCAAGTCTAAAACTCTATGACTCCTCAAAGGAACTCTCAACTATTTAAACTCTGTAGAATGACTCCTAGATCAACATGCTAAAAGGCTCTAAAGCTAACGAGTCTCTCTCCTCTAGTAACCACTCCTCAACCGGCATGTTCCTAAAGCGGCGAACACGACTGATTGTAGCTGTCTGAAGCTCGATCAGGCCGTTGTCATCCTAAACCTGCTTAATACCCTGCTTGTCATGCTCTCTGAAGCATCATCTAGGTGGCACTAGAGGCAAGTCCTCCTTGAGGTCCTCTAGCTGCTCAGGCTCCTGCTGACGTTGACTCAACATCAGGTGCCTAGTGGTGCGTGCACGAGACGATCGACGAGTCTGAGGTGTCTCTATCTGCTGGGCCTCTGACTGCTGAGACTCTAAAGCTCTAGGACCAATGTGCAAAGAACCACCCCTGCCACCTCACACATCTGTTGTAAGCTGCTGTTGCTAGAGCCTACTCGACCTCTCAGTGTTGCCTCCTCCACTTCTTGATCTGCTCTATCACCTTTGCCTTGCCCTTGTCCCTTGGTGGGCAACGAGGGTCCTAACCATCACTGCCCCTACCAGCTAGGGGAATGGGACCAGTGTGCTTCAAACATGCCATAGCTGCCACTAACAAGAAAACCACTGAATAAAGCACTCACTGACACTACAAGATCAACTGCCAAGAGTTAATCGCCTAGTCAAACTGCCAATGGAACTCCCCCTAAGTCACTACCATTTGACACTCAAGAGGCTTGGCCTCTATTCCATACTAGCGAGCTTGGCCTTGAGTTCACTACCACTGACCTCTGATCAAATCATCTCAAGCACTAACACGTTGCACGTATAGAGTGGATGGATGTATATAAGCAACACATATTTACTAGAGATGAGAAATCCTAAAGGAAGCAAAGCACAGAGGATAAGTGAATGGATGACATGGCTTGCTACCTATGAAACAACGACTATACGGTAACCAAGCAGTAGGGAAGAAGTCATAGGGACTACACGTCATCTGCGACAGCAAGGATTTGGCTTTAGAGCATTTCATCGAGCACCTACAGGGTAGGGAAGATGCTCACCCTAGGGAACACTACTGCTGGCCAAGCAAGGCACCTAACGGTGATTCCTAGACATAGAAGCACAACAACAAGGGCGTCGGAGAAGATGAAGAAGAGAACGCGACCTTTGGTGTGCAGTTTAGCGATGAGCTCAGTCCCCAGGAGGCACGGCGCATGAGGGCTAAGGAAACCCTAGAGCGGTGGTGTGTGAGCATGGCAAGGACATAGCGGCACAAAGGGAGCGTGGCGATGTGGAGTTGGCACGGAGGCCGACGAATGGTGGCACGTGGCAGCATGGGTTAGCGGCATGGGGTGCGCGTGAGCGAGGATGGAGAGCGCAAGGATAAGAGAGAGGCACGATAGCATGGCAAGAGTAGGCTCATGGTGGTTAGAGGATGAGGGCGCACGACAGCTAGGGTTTGAGGATAGAGCATCGGCGTATGGAAGCGGTCACAGTGATTTGAAGTGCGGGAGCGGGCGTGGAAAGGAAAAAAAGAGGAAGGAAGGTGACTGACGACCGGGCCCACATGACAGAACAAAGAACTCCATAGTTCATGACGGCATCGAACAACTACTGTGCCCACGGCGCTGAAAGCAACAGTGCACTGCCTGGCCTTATTCAGTGGACACCATTAGTGACGGTGACCAATATTGATTTTCCTCAAAAAGTGCTGGCACCGCCCTGCTACAGTACTTGTCTAATGACCTATCCGGTGCCTCTTGACCCCAAATTTGAATTTTGCCTTCGCCGAACCTACACCCAACCATGTCCCAACTTCAAGAAGAAGCAACTAAACACTAGTTGTGACTGGTATGAGTCATCCTCGTTCAAACTCTCATTTCTAGAATAATTTTGCCATAGGCTTAATTAATTTTTAAGAAAATTGGCAATAAAAGAGCAAGGAGACATCATGTGGCCACCACATAGGGGTCATAACCAATAGGAGCATCAAATGCTCCCTCTATCGGTGGACGAACACAGTGGATGCTCAAACTTAACCGAAAAGAAATGACAAAAGCAACACTCATACATATGTAATGCAGTACTTGAATTTAAATCTAGTTGCTTGTCAAATTTGATCCAATGTTAAGCTTTTTCACATGCTTTTTGGCAGTTATCTTAACCATGTTAAACAAGCCCTAAGTGCATTACTAAAAATTAAACATGTTTTATATTATAATGCAATGCAAGGGTCAACACAAGCTTATTTTTTAGAGAAGTTACTTAGGTCAAGCACGTTGAGCTCATTCCTCAACCTACAAAAGGTAGCCTCATCTAGCGGTTTTGTGAAGATATCCACCAATTGATCATCAGTTCTAACACCTTCTAGTGATATATCATTTTAGCAAAATGATCTCTATGAAAGTGATGATGGATATCTATATGCTTAGTGCGAGAGTGTTGAACCGGGTTGTTAGCAAGTTTTACCGTGCTCTCATTGTCACACAAAAGGGGTACCTTTTCTAGAACTACACCATAGTCTAGAAGAGTTTGCTTCATATAAAGAATTTGTGCACAACAAGCACCTACGGACAAGGCAACACTATTTTGCTTCTTAGAGGTCCAAGACACTAGTGATCTACCAAGCAAGTGGCACCCTCTAGATGTGCTTTTCTATCAATTTTGTAACCGGCATAATCCAAATCAGAATAGCCAACTTGTTGGAATCTAGCTCCTTTGGGATACCAAAGGCCAATGCTTGGTGTGTGCTTAAGTACCTAAGAATTCTTTTAACGGCAACTAAGTGAGCTTCCTTAGGACTAGCTTGAAATTTAGCACACATACACACACTAAACATGATGTTGGGCCTAGATACGGTTAAATACAACAAGCTACCAATCATAGAATGGTAGAGAGTTTGATCAACCGATTTACCTCCATCATCTAGGTCAAGATGTCCATTTGATGGCATTGGTGTCTTCATTGGCTTACATTCATCTATTTTGAACCTCTTGAGAAGATCTTTGGTATACTTTTCTTGAGAGATGAAAATCCCTTCTCTCATTTGCTTGACATGAAAACCAAGAAAGAATGTAAGCTCTCTAATCATAGATATCTCGAATTCCTTCAACATCAATTCACCAAACTCTTTGTAATAGTCTTTATTTGTTGAGCCAAATATGATATCTTCAACATATACTTGACAAATGAAGATCTATCCATTAAGCTTCTTAGTGAATAGTATGGTGTCGACCTTCCCAATGGTGAAGCCCTTCTTAATGAGGAAATTCCGAAGACACTCATACCAAGCTCTTAGGGCTTGCTTGAGCCTATATAACGTCTTGGACAACCTATAAACATGATTAGGATATCTAGGGTCTTCAAACCAGGGAGGTTGATTAACATAAACTAGTTCATTTATGAAGCCATTTAAAAAAACACTTTTAACATCCATTTGAAATAATTTCTTTTCATGATGAGATGCATATGCAAGGAGGATACAAATGGCTTCAAGTCTTGCAACCGGTGCAAAGGTCTCTCCAAAATCCAAACCATCAACTTAAGAGAACCCCTTTGCAACTAGCCTTGCTTTGTTCCTCACAATGATGCCTTGATCATCTTGCTTGTTGTGGAACACCCACTTTGTTACAATGACTCTTGTATCTTATGGTCGCCCTTCAAGTGTCCTAACTTCATTGCGGGTGAAGTTGTTTAATTCTTCATGCATGGCATTTATCTAATCTGGATCTTGAAGCACTTCTTCTACATTCTTAGGCTCAATGTAAGAAACAAAGGAGTGATGTTCAATAAATGAAGCAAGTTTTTAAGAGCGAGTCATTACACCCTATAAAGGACTCCCTATGATGAGATCTTATGGATGTGCTTGAAGTAGAGGCGAATTTCTTCTATCAACCACTTGAAGAGGAGGTTGTGGAGCATCAACATCTTGAGCTTGTGCCACCATTTGGTTATGAGAGACATGAGTATCTTTATTTTCTACTCTCCCATCTTTATCATCATCTTATGGCACATTTGATGAATAAGGTGGATCAATCACATGTACTTCATCTTCATCATCTTTAGGCTTGATGTCTCTAACCAGAATGTTCTTCATGGCCTCTCTTAATGGTTCATCACCTACATCATCAAGATTCTCATGTGCTCCTTAGGAGTCGTTAAATTCATCAAACTCCACATCATATATTTCTTCTATCAAGCCAGTGGCATGGTTGAATACTCTATATTTTTTGGACTTCGATGAGTAACAAACAAGAAAACCAATATCACAATGTCTTTGGCACTTCCCTAGGTGTTGCCGCTTCTTGTAGATGTAGCATTTGCGACCAAACACCCGAAAGAATGAGACGTCTGGCTTGTTTTCATTGAGCAACTCATATGGGGTCTTGCCAAAAACTTTTGAAGAAATAGGTGGTTGGATGCATATCATGCGGTATTGATAGCTTTCGCCCATAAATCTTGTGGTGTGTTGTACTCATCAAGCATTATTCTTATAAGGGTGATTAGTGTCTGGTTCTTTCTCTCTACTACACCATTTTGTTGAGGAGTGTAGGTTGTGGAGACCTCATGCTTGATCTCAAATTCATCACAATACTCTTCAATGTTTGTGTTAACAAATTCTTTCCCATTGTCGCTTCTTATCTTCTTGATCTTCACATCAAATTCATTTTGTGCTCTCTTGGCAAACTTCTTGAAATATGCAGTTACTTTAGTCTTGTCATGAAGGAAGAGAACCCAAGTGTATCTTAAATAATCATCAACAATCATAAGATAATAGAGGTTGCCTCCCAAACTCTTATAAGTTGTTGGTCTAAATAGATCCATGTGGAGAAGCTCTAGCACTCTTGATGTTGATATGTAAGCTTTGGTTGGATGAGTGTTTGTAACTTGCTTGCTGGCTTGACACGCACTACAAAGTTTGTCCTTCTCAAACTTTACATCCTTCAAACCTCTCACCAACTCCTTCATTAGCTTCTTGAGTGAGCTCATCCCAACATGTGCAAGCCTCCTATACCAAAGCCACCCAAGTGATGTTTTGGTGAATAAGCATGTCTTCAAAGTTAGCATCTTCGGAGATGAAATCAACTAGATATAGATTGTTGTATCTAAAGTCTTTGAATATGACTAGCTCATCATCCTTCTTTGATACAACCACCTCCTTTTCGGTGAATAAACACTGCAAGCCAAGATCACACAATTGTCCAATGGATAGAAAGTTGAAGCTCAATGAAGCAACATATAGCACATTTAATATTGTAACTTTGCCCAACCCTTGTACTTTGCCCTTTGAATTGTCACCAAATATAATCCTTTCTTAACCATCCACATCTTCATCTAGTGAGGTGAACATACGAGGATCACCGGTCATATGTTGGGTGCAACTACTATCAATAACCCAATGACTTCCATCGGTCTTGTAGTTAACCTACACACACAAGAGATCAAGCTTGTTATTTAGGGACCTAAACTTGATGAGGGCCCTTGACTTTCTCAACTAGTGACTGCAACCCAAATTTGCTTAGGCCTATTCTTGTTTGGTGGACCTAGGAACATGACTTTCATCTTTCCACTAAAATCCTTTCTAAGCATATAGTGAGCATTGAAAGCAAAGGGTCTAGCATGCTTGGGCAAGGGTTATGGTGGTGGAGTTTCATACTCATGAGCAAAGTGACCTTCTTATCTACACTCAAAGCATCTCTTTGACTTAGGCTTTGACTTGTATTGTTGTTGATGTTGAGCTTGAGCTTTCTTCTCTTGATTTGCCAAGAATCTAATACCACTTCTATCCATCTTCATCACGATGTTCATAAGTAGCTCACTTTGAAAATATTGGCCTCTTGTGAACTTGCTCAAACCGGTCTTGAGATGTTCCTTCTCTAACTTGAGTTTCTTATTTTCTTCTCTAAGTTCATCATGAGTTGATAGCTCCTCAAGATTCTTCTCCATCTTGAGTCTCTTGATCTCTTCTCTAAGCATTTCATTCTCAAGAGCCAAATCATGATCATTGTCAAGGTTCTCTATCACAATCGTGTTGGTGGTTGCTAGCTTTTCAAGATCTTTCTTAAGCTTCTCATTCTCATTCTTGAGCTTGATGTAATCATCATAGTTATCAGACTCAACCACTTTCTTGCCTTTGCTACTAGAACCTTGCTCAATGCTCTCAACAATCAAGTCATCTCATAATGTGGCTATATCAATCTTAACAATGTTGTTAGTAGCATCATGCGGCTCATTGGATAAATACTCATGAGAAAGCACTAGATTGTCTTGATTAACCTTGAGATTGGTGTACTCTTCTTTTAGCAAGTTGTATCTAGTGATGAGCTCATTGTGTATCCCCTCAAGTTCATCATGTTTTTCTCTAAGCTCCTTTTTAGAGGTTTTGAGCTCCTTGAGCTTGGATGATACAATTTTATTTTCTTCTCTAAGCTCAGCACTAGCTTTCTCGGCTATGTCATACTTTGCTAAGAGTGATTCATTCTCAAGTTCTAGCTTTAGCTTTTGTCTTTCTAATGATTTTAGTATATTGATTTAGCAATTTGACAAGATCATCATAAGAAGGTGATTCAAATTCTTTATCACTATCACTACCATTTTCATCATTATTAGCATTGAAATCACCACTACTATCATCATCACTTTGTATCTTTCATTCACCTTTGGCCATGAGGCATAGGTGTGTAGAGAATGATGGTGGTGGTGACGGTGGAGATAGTGAAGAACCAATCACAAGAGCGGCCACCTTCTCCTTCTCATTATCACTTTCATCATCGGATGAGCCACTTGATGATTCAATGTCCGTGAGCCAATGACCAACAATATAAGCCTTGCCATTCTTCTTCTTGTGATACTCCTTCTTGCCATCCTTCTTCTTGTATGACTTGTTCTTCTTCTTGTCTTCACCATCATCACTTGAGTCATCTTTCTTGCCCTTGTACTTCTTCTTGAACTTGTCTTTCTTGGGTTTGGGGCATTGATGAGCTAGATGACCAAGATCTTCACAATTGTAGCAATCTATTTCAAAGATGGGCTTTCTTCTACTACTAGTGAAGAATTTCTTCTTCTTGCCATCAAACTTGACACCATTCTTGTTTAGCTTTTTGAGCATCTTGGTGGTTCTTCTCACCATTAGAGCAAGACTTGCATCATCAATTTCATCATCACTAGAGCTATCAAGAGCAACTTTCTCTTTGCTTCTCTTCTCTTGGCTAGCCTTAAAAGCCAAATCTTTCTTCTTTGAAGAAGAGGAGCCCTCTTGAGGAGTGATGTGCATGTACATCTCATGTGCATTGATCTTCCCCAATATTTGAGTTGGCGTAGCGGCGGAAATGTAACACCCTAGTGTAAGCATTACATTTGGCATCTGCATTTCATGAGCACAAGCACCATCCAAGCATTCATGAACATGAGCATATGAAATTTCATCTCATTCTTATACATTCTCACATGAAATGTTGATTTTATATATATGCTTATGCTTGCAATCATGTATGACCAATGTATGAAATTGTTGGTAGGTCATGAAAAAACCTTAGACACATCTAGAATGATAAATAGAACAATGTTTGTATTCATGACATAGGCCAAATTTGCTTATAAGTGTTGGTTTCATTTGAAATACCATTTTTATGATACTAGTTTGAGCAAAGTTGAACAGTAGCTTAGAATGTTTGCATGGCTATGTGACCTAAATAAAAGTTGTAGTACTTGACTAGGGTAACAACTTTTATTTTTGGGTTAAGACCTAATTTAGTGCCTAACATGTTCAAAAATAGCTCCAAAGTAGCAAGGAAATGTTGTTTTGAGACTTGCAAAATTTTCTAAGTCATAATGTTGTTTATAGTTTCAATGTACCTCACTTGGGAGCATTGTAGCTAGCTAACCATTTCAAATTAGGGGATGCTTCCTAAAGAAAATTTGTAGATTACATGTAGTTCTACAACTTTGGTTAATAAAGTTTTTGCAATAGACAAACGGATTTGGAGTAATATCACCTTGAAGCAGCGCTGTCAGGCTTCGTTCATGACTCTGATCGCGTGGACAAGCGCGGCGTCGTGGCCGACCAGCCATAGGCCACGGCCACCACATGGTGGCCATACGCTGGCATCGGCCTGGCCGGTCAGGCCAGTGTAGGGAGAAAAGGCATGCGCCTCTGCTGCTCGCCTCCATTCACTCCCTCTTGCCCTACCTCACTTGCTCTTGCTGCTCACCGAGCGAAGCCGCGCCACCATCGCCATAGCCGCACCATCGCCGCGCAAGCTTGCCGCCACCATAGCACCGCCATCCCATAGCTCTCGCCAGCAACTCCGCCATCACCTTCCCCACCTCCCTGACCTACTCGCGCCTTCATCTGAGCCAAGGTAAAGGCATACGATTCCTTTCCACCACCGTAGCCATCGTCAGAGCACCGCCGAGCTTTGAGCTCACCGTGGCTGGCCTCAACCAGAGCCCCTCCCATCTCTCTCTTTGGTTTTGCCCTCCCTATAGGCCATAGATGCTCAAGCCTCAACCCATTTAACCTCTACCACTGCATCCCTACCATAATGCGCGTGCGTGCCGTGCACGGCCGCCATTGCCGCCGTAGGTTTGATCTCATCATGGCTGAGGTTGTTCGCTCTCCCTTTATCCTTTCGCATGTTAGGGTTAGGATGAAGTTAGGTCTAGCTCATGGTAGGACCTTAAGGCCAATGCAGGCCTTGTCAAAGTGGAACATGGCCTTCTGCCACCATGCTCTCACTGCCCTGGCGCCATGCACGCGGCCAAGCTCACCGACGCCACCTCAAACCCTAACCTGCGCCTTGTAGCTTTGCTAGGTCACCATGTAGATGTAGCGAGTCTTGTCTGAGCTCACCATGGCTGAAGCTCATCGGAGCACCACCATGTAGCTCCGTCGTCCACCATGGCCACCGTCGAGCCTACTCCAGTGAGTCTCTGGACCAACCAAGCGCACCCATTGATGTAGGACATCAAGGTGAAGCCATCGATGGTGACATCACCACCGGTGACCTCGCTGGCAACGAGCTATGGCCGGTCAACCGCCATGCTCTGCTCTGTGTGACTGACACATGGGGCAACGCTAACCATGGGGTCCAGTTGTCAGTGTCTCTAGGTGCATGGACCAGGTGCACTTAGCCGTGAAGTCAAATTGAAATGTGATATTCTTGATTTATTTTTCCAGATTTACATGCAAACTTCAAAAATTCATATCTCAAGCTAGGAGTGTCTAATTTTAGTGAACCAAATTTTGTTGGGTTCTTCATGAAGTATAGCATTTGATAAAAATATGAAATCTACTATTTGGGGTATTTTTCTAGGATAATTAAATTGAGCTAGATAAGTTTTTAAAACTTGTTTCAAATTTGTAAAATGCATATCTTGAGCTAGGAAAGTGCAAAAATTGTGATTCCAATTTTTCTGATCTTGTTTCTAGTTTGCATCTAAGCATGATTAGAAGATAATTGAGGTAGATGAGGGTGGTTATAGTATAAGTTTAGCTAGGGCTACTATTTCTACGAATCAAATAGTCAGAGATGTGCCCATCTATATACAAGAGAGAGAGTACACTATGGATCTGATAGTATTGCCAGGATTAGCCATAGATGTGATCTTAGGCATGAAATGGATGAGTGGACATGGGTTTCTCATTGACACTAGCACTAGGACAATTTTGTTAAGAGAATCGAAGGGAGGTAATGCTTTTCTAGTACCACTTTCCTAAAGTTTTGATCTCCAAAACTTGTCTTGTGCTATCTAAGCCACTACCCTTTATGATATTCCAGTGGTTTGTGAGTTTTCTGATATATTTCTAGATGAGAGATGAGTTGCCAGGTTTACTACCTGATAGGGATGTGGAATTTAAGATTGAGTTAGTGCCAGATGCGGCACCTATCTCAAGAAGACCCTATAGGATGCCACCAAATAAGTTAGCTGAACTTAAAATTCAATTACAAGAACTATTGGACAAAGGTCTCATTCAACCTAGTTCATATCCATGGGGATGTCCAGCTTTATTTGTAAAGAAGAAGGACAAGTCCTTGAGAATGTGTGTGGATTATAGGCCGCTTAATGTTGTGACAATTAAGAACAAGTATCCCTTGCCTCGTATCAATATCTTGTTTGATCAGTTGGAAAAAGCAAAGGTATTCTCTAAGATTGACTTGAGGTTAGGCTATCATCGGATTAAGATCAGGCCATAGGATATACCTAAAACAGCTTTCTCCATTAGATACGGCTTGTATGAGTATTTGGTCTTGTCTTTTGGACTGACAAATGCTCCTTCCTACTTCATGTACTTGATGAATTTGGTATTCATGCCCGAGCTCGACAATTTCATAGTTATGTTTATCGATAATATCTTGATTTACTCAAAGAATGAGGCAGACTATGCAGAGCATCTGAGGATTATCTTATCTAGATTGAGGGAGCATAAATTATATGCCAAATTTAGCAAATGTGAATTCTGGTTGAAGAAAGTACCTTTCTTGGGTCACATCTTATTAGAAGATGGAATTTCTATAGACCCATCTAAAGTACAAGAGATCATGGATTGGAAGGCCCCGACTTCGGTTCATGAAGTTCAGAGTTTTCTAGGGCTAGCTAGTTACTATCATCGTTTCATCCCTGATTTTTCCAAGATAGCTAAGCCCATGACCAGACTACTCTAGAAGGATGAAAAGTTCAGTTGGACGCCAGAGTGTGAAGCTGCTTTTCACACCCTATGGACATTGCTAACAACAGCTCCTGTTCTAGCACAACCTGACATTGAAAAGCCTTTTGATATGTTATGTGATGCATCGAGTATAGGTTTGGGGTGTGTGCTCATGCAAGAAGGTCGAGTTATTGCCTATGCTTCTCGATAGTTAAGAAAGCAAGAAGTCAATTACCCTATGCATGATTTAGAGCTTACAACCGTTATTCATGCATTGAAGATATGGAGACATTACATGTTGGGAAACGTATGTCACATATATACTGATCACAAAAGTCTCAAATATATCTTCACTCAACCTGAACTAAACATGAGGCAGCAAAGATGGTTAGAGCTGATCAAGGACTACAGTTTGTTAGTGCACTACCATCTAGGAAAGGCTAATGTTGTAGCAGATGCACTTAGTTAGAAATCCCAATATAACACTTTAGAAGCCTTGTTGGAAGATGGATTTAATTTGTTGCATCCCGTTGTGCTGCACAATATCCTTATCAGTTGCTCACTTCAGAGCAAAACCATAGAACTGTAGAAGACAGATGTAGGTGTATTTCACATCAAGTGAAAGATGAAAGAACAAGAAACCAAGCATTTTAGGTTGGATGAAAGAGGTGTGCTATGGTTTGAGGATCGACTAGTAGTACCGAAAGACCATGAGCTTAGAAATCAAATTTTAGATAAAGCTCATTCATCCAAGTTGTCATCCATCTGGGTAGTAGCAAAATATATCAAGATTTGAAAACCTTTTTTGATTGACCAAGATGAAGAAAGTGATCACCGCCTGTGTCGCTAGGTGTGATAATTGCAGTAGAGTCAAGGCCGTTCATTTGAAATCTACTGGATTACTTCAGCCGTTGTCTATCCCAAGCTGGAAATGGGAGGAAATAAGTATAGACTTTATTACAGGCCTTTCGATGACACAGCAAGGTCATGATTCCATATGGGTCATTGTAGATCACATCACCAAGTCAGCACATTTTATACCGGTTAACACAACGTATCACGCGGGGAAGTACGCTAAGTTGTATGTTTCTTAGATCGTGAGACTACATGGAGTATCAAGGACCATAATCTCAAATCGGGGACCACAGTTTATAGCTCGTTTCTAGAAACACTTGCACTAGGCTTTGGGAACCAAACTAATCAGAAGTTCAACATATCATCCACAAACTTTGGGATAGACCAAGCGAGTGAACCAAATCTTAGAAGATATGTTGAGAGCTTGTGTTATATCTTCCAAGTGTTCATGGGAAAAGTGGCTACCTTTAGCCGAGTTCTCCTACAACAACAATTATCAAGCGAGCCTCAAGATGGCTCATTTTTGAAGCTTTGTACGGTCGAAAATGTAGAACTCTCTTGAATTGGATTGAGCCTGGAGAAAGAAGATATTTTGACATTGACTTTGTCACCGAAGCTGAAGAATAGGTACGCATTATCCAACAGCATATGAAAGCAGCTCAATCAAGACAAAAGAGTTATGCTGATAAAAGAAGAAGACCAGTAACTTTCGAAGTAGGAGACTATGTATACTTAAAAGTGTCACCCATGAAGGGAGTGCAGAGATTTGGAGTCAAAAGAAAGCTTGCGCCTAGATATATAGGGCCATACAAGATTATTGAACGGAAAGGAAATGTCACCTACAAGTTACAACTTCCTCCAAAGATGAGTACGATATTCAATGTCTTCCATGTTTCTTAGTTGAAAAGATGTCTTCGCATATCTGAGGAAGCCATTGCACCCACCAACATTAAGCTCCAATCGGATTTAACTTATGAAGAGAAACCAATCCAAGTGCTAGAAGAAATGGAAAGAGTAACACGGAGCAAGGTCATTAAGTTCTACAAAGTGGCATGGAATAACCACATTGAACAATATGCCACATGGGAACGGGATGATTATTTACGTGAGGTTTATCCTGCCTTTTATGAGGAATGGTAGGTCTTTCAAATTTCAGGATGAGATTCCTATAAGGGGGAGGGGTTGTAACACCCCAGTGTAAGCATTGCATTTGGCATCTGCATTTCATGAGCACAAGCATCATCCAAGCATTCATGAACATGAACATATGAAATTTCATCTCATTCTTATACATTCTCACATGAAATGTTGATTATATATATGCTTATGCTTGCAATCATGTATGACCAATGTATGAAATTGTTGGTAGGTCATGAAAACACCTTAGACACATCTAGAATGATAAATAGAACAATGTTTGTATTCATGACATAGGCCAAATTTGCTTCTAAGTGTTGGTTTCATTTGAAATGCCATTTTTATGATACTAGTTTGAGCAAAGTTGAACAGTAGCTTAGAATGTTTGCATGGCTATGTGACCTAAATAAAAGTTGTAGTACTTGACTAGGGTAACAACTTTTATTTTTGGGTTAAGACCTAATTTAGTGCCTAACATGTTCAAAAATAGCTCCAAAGTAGCAAGGAAATGTTGTTTTGAGACTTGCAAAATTTTCTAAGTCATAATGTTGTTTATAGTTTCAATGTACCTCACTTGGGAGCATTGTAGCCAGCTAACCATTTCGAATTAGGGGATGCTTCCTAAAGAAAATTTGTAGATTACATGTAGTTCTACAACTTTGGTTAATAAAGTTTTTGCAACAGACGAACGGATTTGGAGTAATATAACCTTGAAGCAGCGCTGTCACGCTTCGTTCGTGACTCTGATTGCGTGGACGCGCGTGGCGTCGTGGCCGACCAGCCATAGGCCATGGCTACCACGTGGTGGCCATACGCCAGCATCAGCCCGGCTGGTCAGGCCAGCGTGGTGAGAAAAGGCATGCGCCTTTGCTGCTCGCCTCCATTCACTCCCTCTCGCCCTACCTCACTTGCTCTTGCTGCTCTTTGAGCGGAGCTGCGCCACCATCGCCATAGCCGCATCGTCGTCGTGCAAGCTTGCCGCCACCGTAGCACCGCCATCCCCTAGCTCTCGCCAGCAACTCCGCCATCACCTTCCCCACATCCCCGACCTACTCACGCATTTGTCCGAGCTAAGGTAAAGGCCTACGATTCCTTTCCACCACCACAGCCATCGCCGGAGCACCGCCGAGCTTTGAGCTCACCATGGCCGGCCTCAACCAGAGCGCCTCCCATCTATCTCTCTCTGGTTTTGCCCTCCCTATAGGCCATAGATGCTTAAGCCATGACCCATTTAACCTCTACCGCCGTGTCCCTACCAGAACATGTGTGCGCGCCATGCGCGACCGCCATTGCCGCCATAGGTTTGAGCTCGCTGTGGCCGACGTCGTTCGCTCTCCCTTTCTCCTTTTGCATGTTAGGATTAGGATGAAGTTAGGTCTAGCTCACGGTAGGACCTTAAGGCCAATGCAGGCCTCGTCGGAGCAGAACATGGCCTTCCGCCACTATGCTCTCGCTGCCCTAGCGCCATGCACGCGGCCAAGCTCGCCGGCGCCACCTCGAACCCTAACCTATGCCTTGTAGCTTTGCTAGGTGACCGCATAGATGTAGCGAGTCTCGTCTAAGCTCACCGTGGCCAAAGCTCGTTAGAGCACCACCATGCAGCTCCACCGTCCACCATGGCCGCCATCGAGCCTACTTCGATGAGACTCTAGACCAACCAAGCGCACCTATCGATGCGGGACGTCGAGGTGAAGCCGTCGGTGGTGACATCACCGCCGGTGACCTCGCTGGCGACGAGCTATGGCCGGTCAACCACCGTGCTCTGCTCTTTATGACTGACACGTGGGGCCACACTGACCACGGGGTCCAATTGTCAGCGTCTCTGGGTGTATGGACCAGGTGCACTTAGCCGTGAAGTCAAATTGAAATGTGACATTCTTGATTTATTTTTCTAGATTTACATGCAAACTTTAAAAATTCATATCTCAAGCTAGGAGTGTCCAATTTTGGTGAACCAAATTTTGTTCGGTTCTTCATGAAGTTTAGTATTTGATAAAAATATGAAATATATTGTTTGGGGTATTTTTCTAGGAGAATTAAATTGAGTTAGATAAGTTTTTTTAACTTGTTTCAAATTTGTAAAATGCATATCTTGAGCTAGGAAAGTGCAAAAATTGTGATTCTAATTTTTTTGATCTTGTGTTGACA
Organism: Miscanthus floridulus; assembly: GCF_019320115.1. Taxonomy (NCBI): domain Eukaryota; kingdom Viridiplantae; phylum Streptophyta; class Magnoliopsida; order Poales; family Poaceae; genus Miscanthus; species Miscanthus floridulus. Next base: position 51,058,623 of record NC_089598.1, on the reverse strand, counting down.
TGCTCTAGCTAGGAAAAATGCTAAACTTGCAGTAAACATACTTGAGATATGGTCTTCATACTTAATCCTAATTAGTTGCTAGTTTCTAGTGAAATTATTTGGGGGTAAAAATACATAACATATAATCATATAATTTTTACACAGTATTCTTATGCTAGGAGGAAAGTAAGAAAAATATTAAATATGTTGCTTGACACTTTTCACTATGCTAAACTATTTTTTGCTAAAATAAGCCTATGTAACTTGTCATTTTTGTAAAGATAGGTATACTTATCTAAATCACATGAAATATGTACAGTAGACTATTAAGGTCATTTGTAGACTACTATAATTTTCTTAGAATTTATTGAGCTTTGGAAATATTTATCCTTTAAATCACCTTATTATCTAAGGAAATTAGTAAATGGATATAAATAAATTAGTTATATTTAACCAAGATGTTTTCTATAGTGCTTGTGATGCATATGATCTATTGATGTTATTAGTTAGGCTTAGAAGTAATTGGTTGTATGCAACTAGTTAATTATTGCCTTATAATTCAACTAGATGGCTACATATATAGTTTCGGTTGTGGTGATGATTTCATGATAATAATTATCTTTTCTATAAAGATGGTTAATAACAAAGTTGTAGATAACTTATCTACCTTGTGTTAAGTTTTCATAGTCATAGGCCCTATGGTTTAAGAATTATAGCTGTTAGAAGTTTGCTGTTAGAAATGCTTTATCTCTAGATAGATCTGAATGATTGAATTGTTTGACCTAGATAACTGCTGAATCACTTTGAGATCATTAAAATAAAGTTGTAGGCAATTTCATAAGCTTTCTAGAATGTCCACAACTATATTATTTTGATGTTTATAACTCTAGTTATGGTCAAAACAAATGGCTGCTATCTTGTAGTCCAGAGAATGATTCACATAAGTGTTTGTTTTAGTTACTAGAGAAGAGATATGCACCTACTCAGTAAAAGAAAATGTAACTTGTTATCATCTTAATGCAATACTATTTTAAACACTTATGTAGATGTATTCATCACCTCATATCATATTATACATGTCATTATATATGCATTCGTGATATCTTATTTCATACTCATGAATATAGGATCATCCGAAGGGATAACTCTTCTGGAGTTCAACAAAGAAGAAGAGGAGGATCAGCAGGAGACACCTTAGGCCATAGCTCTAGGAGAAGAGGAGCAAACTCTTGGGGACCTCCCTAAATGCCCTAACCACTGGCCAACCTCTTTCCTCAAAGGCAAGCCCCGGAGCATTCTAAGTCTCCTATGTTTTACAAAATATCACTTGAGTCCTTTATGTTGGATACATTAGGTTATAAGAGTTGATTGGAAACACTTGATGCATAAAACTACCTTGTCTAGTTATATATACATTTAACCCTATGTAGGTCTAGGATCGAATATATGCTTAGCCATGCTTAGACCAGTAGAAGTCGGATGATTTCCTATCACCTGCGAGATATAGGTGGATACTGAAGCACGGTTGGCTATATTTACTATCGTGGAAAAAACCATGGGAAATATAAATGGAGGCTGGGTGGAGTATATGTGTGGGTTGACTCATGTGATTCCATCTGTGCCGGTTAAGGACCACACTGGTGTTGGCACTTCTAACAATATTGAATGCATGCCTCTCACTTAGCTGGCTGGATAACTCATTCTGACCGTGAAGCCGAGTAGCTCAACTCAGGCCAGGCCCTGTTCTATAAAAGTGCACACTCTAGATGGTAGTAAGGATGTGTGGGGAGCCAGGCATGAGCCCAAGGGTAGGTCGGGCCTGAATGTCCTTGAAACTGGTTGTCCCTGATTGTGCGGCGCTGATCAAACCCATGAAATGTGGACCTGAGTTGTACCAAAGGTGATCTAAGGTGACCATTGATCTGGTCTATCTGGGTTTGTGTTAGGAATAAATTTCTAGCTGGTTGAAATCGATTTGAATTGCCATCTCTCCCGGACAGTGAGAAACTTGACTAGCTCCAACATTGTAGTAATTGTATTATGGAATGATGGTTATGATAAACATAGAATTATTATACCAAGTATGGTTACTACTGTATGATACTAAATGATATACCACATGTTTGGCATAGGTTAGTTGCTAATCTAGAGATGAATAGCTATAATTAACTTGATGACCGAATTATAATTGTATACTTGAATTGGTAAGCTTTTTATGCAAAATATTATCAAGCTATCTCCACTTATAAAGCCTTGCATAATCCTTGGAGTCACTTTATTTTTGGTTTATGACGGGTAAGTCTAGCTGAGTACCTTCTCGTACTCAGGGTGTTATTCCCATTGTTGCAGATGGTACAGTGTATCATGGCTATTGCAAGAACTGCTTATGTCTTGTCGTGGACGAGGAGTGAGCCCTAGACAGACATCTCTTATTAATCCCTCTCATATGCTTTTGTGGAAGTGTGATCATGGGCTGGCACTATATTTAAACAATGTTGTAGATATTGGTTTCAAACTTTTAATTTGCTTCTGCTACTATTTTACTGAACTCGGTTTGTAATAACCTTAATTCGTACTCTGATGGATGAACTATATTTGTGAACTTTATGAAACGTGTGACATGTATGTTGAATCATGTACGATCTTGGTTGTATGTTGATGGTTAATCGAGACCCTTCGTGGTACTTAATGGACTCCCGGGTTTTTATGGGCTCAAGTATGACAGTGCGACCGCTTGCGGGCTACCATTGTACTTGTGCTCTTATAAAATGGTCGGTTTTGCTATAGGAAAGATCACCTTGATAAGCACCATCACAATATGCCCATACTTATCAATGGGAAGAATACTCAAGATCTTTCTCACAACATCGGATGGTTGCATTTGTGTGAGTCCAAGCCTATTGATCTCTTCTACAAGAACATTCAAGTGGGAATACATTTCATTAGCACTCCCACTAGGAAGCATTTCAAATAAATTAAGCTTCTTCATCACAAGGTTATAGCGTTCCTCACGCTCACTCTTTGTTCCCTCATGGACGCATAAATATTCGACCATAGATCATGGGAGTCTTTGTGGTTCCGCACATGGTTAAAGACATCCTTACAAAGGCCTATAAAAAGGATGTTTCTAGCCTTTGCATTCCACTTCTCATAGTGAACCTCATCACCTTCAAGCTTAGCAGGATCCTTAGGTTTTGGGAAGCCATGTGTGGTGGCTCTACGCACTCCAACATCTAAAGCCTCTAGGTATGCCTCCATGCGAATTTTCCAATAAGGAATATCATCAACCTCAAAGATGGGAGGGGGTCCATCCCCAGGGCGGTGACCAGCCCTAGTAAACCCCCCTCTTGGGTGAAAAGGGGAGGCAACACCGTCACCCCCTGGCGGTGCCCTGTCCAATGACACTCTGTGCACAACACTGAAAACGCCACCCTTGGGAAAAATACGGCGATGGCACCACCACCACTACGACGGTGCTCTATCCAGTGTCCGCCTGAGAACAAACTGAGAATGGACAGCCTCTGGATAAATGGGACGGTGGCACCACCACCCCCTAGCATGGTGCACCACCGCACCCAGGGCGGTGCACCAACAGCGCAGCCCTTCGATTCAAACACCATTTTGAATCGATTTCCAACTTTTGATGATCTTAGGCTTCATCTAAGCTACCTAGTGCTAGATTAAACAAATGTGCACCACATTCTTCTCACTAGACACGTCTAGGTCAAGCTACCCATCCATGCCCCCCTTTATAGTATGACCAAAGGCAAAACAAAGTCCTATAACTAATCTAAGTGTCTCTCAACGCCAAACGACACTTAGAACTAGTTCATCCTTAACCCTGTCGTCCATCCTTTGAAAACCAAAATGAATTTCATCTATAGGGGCATGAATACCATAAGTGCCCAATCAATAACCATTACTGTAACAACCCAAAAATCCACACACCAAAAATCCCAACTACAAAATTTTTTCTTTAAAACCCTATGTGATGATGAGTGACATTTGTAGGAGCTAACCCTAAGTATTGCATTAGTCGTAATCCAACTAAACAAACTCATAAGCATAGCATGTCACTTGTTGTATATGTGTGTGTCTAAAATCCCTAACACATACATTCTTGCATTCAATTTTAATTCTAAACAAGTGAGTTGCCTTTTATTGATCTTTTGTTGTGCAAATAAAAGTGACCACTTATAATTAATTTATTATGCAATAAATTAATCACCTAATCAAGGTGCACACTTGTACATGAAACCAAATAAATCAAACCCTAGCCAAATTGGCAACAAATAAAAGAGAAGGAAATAGGAAAGAAGAGGGAACAACAGCAGCCCAGCCTGCCTTGACCGGCCTAGCTAACCAGCTGCCTGCCCTCCCACTCGCTCACGTGGCCCATGAGGCTGGCCCAGCATCGCCGCCCGCACACGCACAGCCACTGACAAGCCAGACCCGCTTGTCAGCTATCACGCGCCGCGCGTAGCCACATCGCGCCAAGCGCCTGACGACCCGACCCCGCTTGTCAGCATAGTAGCGTCTTCTTCCCCTTGCCCATGCATTCTCCCCACGTGACCGGAGGCCGACCAGCGTGGCAGGCGTGGGCCCAGGGTCACGCAAATCGCATGACCTTGTTCCCCCTTGCGCCGCGCTTACGCTACCGCACGTGAGCCGTCGGATGCGCCGCACGTATCACCACCACCCGATCGTCGTCCGCCATTGGAGCCCATGGAGTTCGGCTATAAAAGCCAACGTCCATGAGCCCTAACCCTCAGCCCATTCGTCGCCGCCGCTGGTGGCACAGCACCACACAGCATCAAGCCAAGAGAGAGGGAGGAGAGAGAAGCAAGGAGGAGAAGGAAGCCGCTGCGGGAAGGACCTCGCTGGAGCTAAGAGCGCTGCCTCGACCAGCTACAGCGACGTAGCTGCTCGGCATGGCACTGCATCGCCTCATCACGGCCTTGCCTCGCCACTGCACCGCCATCCTACCGCCATGAACCCTGCGGTGAGCAATCTTGCTGAGACCACCTCCCTAGCCAAATAGAACGTGCACCGCCATGGTCAAAACCTTGCTGAAGCTTCGAGCTCTAGCCTAGCCCAACTGGTTAGCTAGGGAGACCGCCATGGCCACAGGACGCGCCGTGCGCGCTGCCATCAGCCAAATAGAGGACCCCAGCCATGACGTTATACATTGGAACAGGAGCGCACATGCACGGGCACACTCACCATGGCCGAACGCACAACCATGGTGAGACCACCGCGTCTTCTACGTCGCGGTAAAGGCGACGTTGACACCTCGACTGGCTCTGCCATGATGAGAGACACACCACGCTCACCTTAGCCGAGGAAGAAGCCACTGGAACCCTACGTTGCCGCACCGCACCTTGTCGGAGCACCACCACCTCTATTTTGCCCCCACCACCGTGGTCGGAGCCACTGGGAGCACCAGGAGCTCCTTCAACACGCCCACCATGGCTGTAGAAGCACCGTGGAGCTCACACGCTCCTCCAACTGGGCTCTCGCTACCACTATAGCCCTGTTCATGCATGCTGATGAACCCACACCGCCGTTCACCATGGCCAGAGCTCTAGCAAGCCCTAGTCGCCACCTTGACCCCACCACTATGCTCACCGAGGCTTGGCGATGCTTTTGGCTACCTTAATCGTGCACCAGTACCACCCGAGAAGCTCATCGGTGACCCCACCACCGGCGAAAGCCCCGTCAATGAAGAGGAGGGGATTTTCCCCTCATCGACCACGACCACATCCCGAGTAGCTCCACCGAGTTCAGACCACGACCACGCCGACCACGTCCCATGCAGCTCCGCCGAGCTCCGACCACGACCACGCCGACCATGTCCCAAGCAGCTCCGCTGAGCTCAGACCATGACCACGCCGACCACGTCCCGAGTAGCTCCACCGAGCTCCGACCATGACCACATCATGCTCGTGAACTAAACCCTAGGAAGGAGTAAGTGGACCAAGTCCTTCATAGACCGACTCTGCGGTCTATGGACCAACGTAGGCGGGTTCACCATGAACCGCGCCTCACCTGTGCCCGTGGATCATGGCTCGTTAGTGGCCCAGTAAGACAACATGGCCGCACCAGCACGCGCCACATAGCGGGCCAAGCCTGGCCCAAATCTAGGCCCAACCAGCCTAGTCGAGGCCCAGCCTATATTGACCATTGACCGGTCAACATTGACCGGTCAACATTGACCGTTGACCGAGGCCACATGTCAGTGACACCGCCATGTGGGACCCACTTATCAGAGGATGAAACAGCCGAGATGACGTCATGCTGACGTCATGATAACGTTAGCGGGACCCACCTGTCAGCCCAGAACTGAGATGATGATGTCAAGCTGACGTCATGCTGATGTCAGCATGCCACATAGGCCAACAGGAGCGTGACACGTGTCAGCACGATATTAATTCAGCCTTTTCCATTTTCAAAAATGATTGAAACTTTAGAAATTCATAACTAATTCATATGAACTCAGAGAAATACAAGACCAGGACCAAAATTCATCTAAAATCGAGCTTTACGCAAAGAACCCATGTTTTAGTGCATTTTGGCTCTTTTGAATTTTCATTGCTTCTTTGTGCTATTCTATAGACGTCGCTAACGCGACCATAATTTGAACGTATGCAGACTTGGAGGAGAACCAGACAGACAAGGATCGTGAGTACCGTGAGGAGTATGGAGACGACTACACTGAAGGTGCCACATCCCACCCAATCTTGTAGCACCTATTACGCATGGCTAATATAGAACTGCTATTGCTTTACTTTACTATTATAATCATACTATGATAGGACTTGCATGGTAGTATGCTTATTTGATGGCCTCTACCTTGACGCAACCTTACCCCTGCATACCCTGCTATTAGGCTAGACACACGCTTAGTGCTATATGTCATTTGCTTGTACTTTTACTACGCTATTACTACATTAATGCGTGGTGTTATCTAGACTATGGAGAGAGTGCTGCATGTGTGACTTGGGTGTGTGGAGGGTGAGGGTTGTGTCAACCAAGTTGGAGTATACGACGAGCCTAGGGCAAGTCTTGCCATAGGGTGCTACCTGGGCACCTCTGGAATGGATACCTGTGGTGGGTAAATGGTATATAAGGTGGTCCTAGGTGTGAACCTGTGATGGGAGGAGCCCGGGATGGAGGTGCTATGGTGGCACGGTAAAAGGAAACCCTGACGGAGACATTCTGGCTTGGTCATCCCTAAGGACTTACTAGTACTCAGATTCATCAGGAAGCCTTACGTACCACTCACCCTATATGGTGCGGGACGGCCGGACTACTTGGTAGGATATTGCCACTACTGCTAGGTTGATAGCGGACAATGTAAGGAGGTACGGGGCGCGAAGGATTTCCCCCACACCCTTCCGAGACTTCATGGAGACCTTGTGGACCCGGCTCATGACTCATAGTTCCAGCCACCCCAGACTAGACTTGCGGTGTACCAGGGCTGAATGGTAGAGTGGCATTATCCTAAGCTAGCAAGCGGCCGGAATTAGCCCAGTTGACGATGGTCAGCAAAGAAGGCAGATCTTGTGGTTATGTAAAACCTCTGCAGAGTGTATGGTTGATCGATCAATACATGTGCTGACTTGTTGGCTATGGACCTTTCCTGGGTTTCGCTTAAACTAGATAGTGAGATGAGTCCTTCTCTTCTTCCCCCGTGAGAGAGTGTCGGTCGTAGCTAGGGGCTACGGGCCTTGAGACAGTGCCGAGAGAGAGTCAGCCTGTCGACTGAGAGATGGTATGGTGATGGTGTGGATGGTGGTATATCGATCCTAGGATCAAAACCTGGCTCAGGAAAGGGAATGGGGTGGAATGTGTGTGGGAATGGTGTTAAAAACTTGACCAACTATTATTATATACTTGAAATGCTAAAACATAGGGAACCCCAGCCTTATAGGTTCCTTTTGAATATATCTAACTTGCATCCAATTTCCACAAAGCAATGCTCATAGGGTGGGAGTGGCCAGTACAAATCGTACTGATAAATTTTGGCACACAGGTTCTGCTGAGGAGTATAGCTCCGAGGAGTTTGACGGTTGAGGGGTTCGTGCCTACGCTCGAGTTTGGCGATCTTATCTTCAAGCTGTTCTGAATGAATGCTACCTTTGATTCCGCCAATGCGGCGATGTAATAAATTATGTAATTCCGCACTATTTGTACTCTGATATTATCGTTGTATGGATGTGATATTCGACTGGACAATTTGGGTAATATGATCTACAATGGTCTTATTACACTTCGACTTTGTGGATTTCCCTTCGTGGAAATCAGGTCGCTTCAATTACCATGACCTAACTTATAATGCCTCTGCAAAACACATGTTAGTCACAATAATCTTGTGTAGTCATTAATCACCGAAACCCAACTAGGTGCCTATATGCTTTCAACCGCCTCTATAAAAACTGTTTAACACATGTTTAAATGGAGGCGGCAACGATGCTCGCCTCTAGAAATTGTTTTTGACCGCCTGCAAAAGTTGTTCCAGTAGTAGCGTGTGACCTTACTCATGACCTTGAGCCTAGAGGTAACCTTCAAATTGACCCCTAGTGAAACCAACCTTATGATTTCATCACTTAATCTTAAATCCTTGCTAGGTGAGCCATGCATGACATAGAGCATCATCTAAGAAAAACCCACCCATGTACCTTCCTAGTTATCTCTATACCCTCCTAGCAACCTATAGGAATTAGTCCCTTAGCAAACCTGGCCCGATCCGCTCTCGGCAAACTCAAGAATGAGCCTCAGTGCCTTCATCATGGTTGGTAGATGTTCCAGCACCATGCCAGTGATGCAGCGTAAGCACATGGGGTGAGCATGCTATAGTCATGTGAGTAAGACATCTATGTGTGGCGAGAAGGGTGACAAACATCTTGTGGTGCGGGGGAGGGGGACGAACCTGGATGGTATAATAATACAAGTTTAGAGAGATGAGTGTGCAATTTGCAAATACCAAATTTGAGATGAGAACTTACACACCAAGTGTGCAATTTGCATGCACCTAGACCATGATGAAAACTCATAACATGTTGAAGGTTCGCAAGTGAAATTTACTCTTTAATAAACTTATCATGTATGCAAAATATTTTGGGTAAGAGAGTAGATGAGGAAAGAGAAGAAAAAAGTAGAAATCATTTTACAATAAGGAAACCAAGTCGGCAGGCAACCCAACAAAATGATGATTTTTGCATTGAGACCGTCCACACCTGCACGTTGCTCGCTAGCCATGACACTGGCACATTGTTACTACTTGCCACCCATCAGCGCCCTTGCCGCTCCATGCTATTGCTCAAGCTCGTTCGCCACTCCTCATCATGTAGATGTGTCCTTGGGGGCTGTTGACATCCTCGAGCCTACTCGGGGTAGCAGGCATAAAGATGGTGATGATGTAGGAGTACCACTGATGTCTTCTTGATGGGTGGCTGGCCTCTAGTCTTCAGTGCCGCGCCCAAGGAAACCTAATCAAGAGGTACAGTCTAACAACCCTAATTGCCACTTAACCTTTCACAGCCATGGGTTGCCTTCTCTTATAACTTAGGGTAGGATGAGTTGCAGGCCCTCTGATCATGGGAAGGCTTAGTCAATAGTTGTTAGCCCCCCAAGACTTAGTCAAAGTCATTGACGGAGCTCAGATCAATCCTAGCATGCCCCTTACCTCATGAGCACTCGTTTCTCAATCAGTAATGGTGACTCGGTTGCACCTAGAGATGGCAATGGGCCTCGATCCCTGTTTTTCCACGTGGTTTCCGATCCCTTTTAGGGGACAGGGATGAGAGCAAAATTAGCCCCCATGGGAACTAAATAGGGGCAGATTCCTCTCTCATCGAGTCTGGCAGGTCGAGGGATAGGGAGCATTCCCTATACCTATTCCTAATGAAGCCCCATTTAGATAAGATGAATCCGCGTATCCATCTCCTAGGGAACCCTAGCTACCCATCTATTCCGGCCGAATGCTAGAAATCTTATCCATCTCTCGGTCTATTTCTCCACCTGTAGCCTTCCGCCCTTGTCCCAACTCCTAATCGCCCCTTACCCTCTCCCTGTCTTGCATGCATCCAAGTGTCATCGCTTGCTGCTTCCTCCACCTAGTAAGTCCTGACCGCCCCCTATGTCACATCCAAGCATCACTGCTCACTAGTTCGTCCGCCCATTGCTTAGACCCTCCACACACTAGCATATTGGCATCCACACAGATGGGTCAGTGGCAAGGAGCTACTACGTGATCGTGCGAGCAAGCATGGTGATGCACGTCTGCATGAGCAGGCACAATAATGGATCGATGGTGAGGTGCTGTTGCGCCTACTGTTGGCATGGTTTTAGATCATGGGAGCAAGAGCTTCATCGCTGATGACTTTGGTGAGTTCTGTTCTAACGGCTCCTTGATGGGCACAGAAATCACCGCAGGGATAAATTCCTCGTCGGCAGACAGGGTTTGGGAAATGCTCCACAATGACCTTGATGGGGATGGAGACGGGGAAAATCTCCCCCACATAGATGTGGAGCTATTTCTAGTTGCGGAGCTCTCGGTAAGGCTAGGTTTTGCATATGCCTACCTCAAATTTGTTTTACTTTTCTTTATCCTGGCTGTGTCATGTGTTTTTTTCTTAATGTATGTGCCATTAATCAAGCTCCGTCAACTTTACGCCACATCTTGTTTTTTATTTGCACTTCTCCTACATTTTAGATGCCTAAAATTTGAAATAATTTCAGGCAACACTCTTGTAGTACAAGTAAATTGTTAATTTTGTGATTTGTTATTTGTCTTTGTATCATAACATATCAAATTTTTGTCCTTGTCTGACTATAGAAATAAATATAAATTGTTGACTGTTTTTGTGCCAACATAGATCAAATTTTGTCAAGTTTATGTTTTTTTAACGGGGTTTTTTCTTTTCAAAACCAAGAATTACATATCATGTCTACATAAATTACAACAAACTACTGCCAAAAGTAAGCTAAAATTTAAGCACCTGAATTTTAGCAAGTCTCTTTTATTTATCCTCCGTAGCTTGTTATTAGACTTGCAAGTGGCGCGGGCCACGCCGTTAGCCCATGTAATCCCGTTGGCCAGCCCGCATTCTCACAACGGGTTTATGTGGCTGATCGTGCCCAGGACGCCCAGGCCACTGCGCACCAAGGCCACCGCGCGCTGAGGAGTGCTACCCGTAAGGATACCAATAAGTTAAATATCAAAAAAAAAAAAAAATCAGCCATCGATGTTTGGATAGGCATCGTTTCCCACCAAATTGGATAAATATAAAATTAGTACTATTTCCTAGCGATTGCCCCTGATGTTGTTTGTCCTCGCCGCTCTCCTGCATCCACCGCAGTAGCAGTTGCTGGTGCCCCTTCCCCCGTGCAACGACAGAAGGAGCAGATGCAACACCATGACGACGCTGCTCGTGCCTCGCTCGCGGGCCGCTAATGCTCATGGCCGGGCTCGATTGGGAGGGGAGGCGTGAGATCGGTTGGAGAGGAGATCCGAGACAGAGAAGCCAATATCTTGGGAAGACTTAATTTCGTCGGACCATGGGAGATCGATCGTGGACTTTGTGCTACTAAAGGTTGGAAGGAAGACAGAGGTGGGGAATTTTCTCTGCTCACTCTCCCCAGCTCAGCTACTACACACTGTTGGGCAAAGAATCTGAGTATACTTTTTTTTTTTTGAAATTTCGTAACTGGAGTTGGAGCATCTCGGGCTTAAACAGGGGCTTAATCATTTACGGTGTAATCAGAGACCTTGTGCATAAGATGTTGCAGAAAGGTAAAACTTTCAATCATTTCCTCTCTCTCTTTTTTCATTCATTTTTTCTATTCAACTGTAATATTTAAAGTCGTTCTATTACCATATATAACAACAATGCAATAAAACTTCTATAGCAACCCGAGAGATATCATCGACTTCTTCCATTCAAAATTATAGTACATCGGCCCCGTTTGGTTTACCCAGAAAACGACACTATTCAGCTTGCTTTTTCAATCGAAATAATATTTTTCTCTCACAACAATTCAGCTAGAACAGTGTTTTCAGCCAATTTCAGTCCAGATTCAGCAAGCCGAACGAGTCCATTTTGATTTCTTTTAGATTCGTAGCTATTACTATACCCTTAGATATAATATATATCTAAATACATTACAAAAATAATACACATAAAAAAAGTCAAAATGGTCTTTTATTAAGAGCGGCCGCCTCTGGTCTCACAGGAAACACCGCTGCCGCTCCAAGGTCCTCGCCGTACCTCCACCTAGGGCCCCTCTTCTTCTTCTTCTTCCTCCCCGTTGCATCTGCAGAGGTAAGGAGGAGAGGGGACCCATATCTTTTTCCCATAGTTTTTATATCCAATTTATTTAGGGTTTAGTCTAAATAAATCTATCGATGATATCATATGATTTTTGGTTGCCACGATGAGATCAACATTGCAGGCGTCGATTTTATTGGCAGACGGTCAATTTGTAGCCTTTATTTGCAAGTGGAGTGCTCCTAGGCACTCCCAATGATGACAGTTTGTTCGCGTCATCAATCTTTATCGTCGATGATTGTGGAGAGGAAAATCAAGAATTGACGGTAACGAATCTGTATCCTATGTTGTACCAAATGATGCAACTATCGATATTCTTTCATCGATTTAAATATGTTTTAGACTGAGTCTGAAATGTTAGATCTTACGGCACGTTCAATGTTTTAAGTCGATCGTTGAATACAATATAAGGATTGTGCTCTGACTTCGGTGTTCAACGAGGTTGTGGTCGTCTAGAGCACAAGCATCAGAAAAAGTCATAAGGAAGATGATCGAAGAATCTAAATAGAATATGGTACCTTATTTATTTTAGATTTTTTTTATATGTAACCTGAGCATGTACTTTGTCGAGTTTTAATATAATTTTCTTTATCTTTAAATTTTTTTCTATAATTTGGAACGGATTCAAGGAGCGAGAGCCCTGGCATCTGTCAAACAACACGAACGCGAAATGCTGGCGAGTTCAGATCCGTGGCTCAGCACGCCACCAAGCTGTTCGGCTCAGAACCCAGAAGGCCCACCACGCCACGGCCCATACAGGACAGAGAGGACACCACTCGTTCGCCAGTGACTCGCACACACACTGGCAGCCCCACTCATCACCTTCCATCATCGTCTTCTCGTCGTCTTCAATCCATCCCCAATTCCTGCATTCCCCCATTTGCGCGTTCTTCCATCTCCCAGATTGATCTCCTTCCCCATTTGGCCTTCCTTTCCCGGTGGGAAAGCAGCTGTACCTAGGCAGCGAGCCACCCACCCCTCCTGCTCTCCGGCAAACGCGGAGAAAGTGGGCAGGCAAGGTGTCCGCGACGCCGGCACTTCGTCTTGCTCCGCTCCGTGCGGTTCACCTTCTCCCAGCAGCGAGGAGCGGCGCAGACCGAGAGGCCAAGAACCGGATATGAAGCCCGACGCGAGGCAAGATGCCGGCGGTGGCGTGGCAGCATTAGGCGTCTCCTGCTTTGACATCAAGTCCTTCGTCGCCTCCCTCGCGCTGCTCACGCTCGTCATGGCGCTCTGGCAGCTCCACCCTTACCAGCCGCTCCTCTCCGACCCCCGCCCGTCTTCCACCTGCCCCCTGCTCCCCCGCCTTCCCATCTCAGCTTCCTCCAGCGCCGCTGCCACCGTCGCCTCATTTCCTTCCGCCAACTCCAGTGCCAACGCTGCAAGCACCAAGACGGCCTCCTCGGCTGTTCCCGCCGTCACGACGACGAAGCCGGCTGCGTCCGTGCTGCCAGCCGCCCGACCGCGGGATCCCAACAAGCGGGACTTCCGTTCGTACGGCAGCGCGGCGGCTCTGTTCGTCCAGATGGGCGCGTACCGGGGCGGCCCGCGTACGTTCGCCGTCATTGGGCTAGCCTCCAAGCCGGCACACGTCTATGGCACCCCCTACTTCAAGTGCGAGTGGGTACCCAACCAGGTTCCATCGTCGCCGGCGCCGCCGCGTGCCGTTCGTACCAAGGCCTACAAGATGCTGCCGGACTGGGGCTACGGCCGCATCTACACCGTCGTCGTCGTTAATTGCACATTCCCCACCAACCCCAGCGCCGACAACAGCGGCGGGAAGCTCCTCATCCACGCATACTACTCGACCGCCTCCCGCCGGTACGAGCGCTTCGTTGCGCTCGAGGAGGCGCGGGGTTCCTACGACGAGTCCCGGTTCCGGCCGCCGTTCCCCTACGAGTACCTGTACTGCGGCTCTTCGCTCTACGGGAATCTCAGCGCAGCTCGCATGAGGGAGTGGCTAGCCTACCACGCGCATTTCTTTGGCCCCGCGTCGCACTTCGTGCTTCACGACGCCGGTGGTGTCAGCTCGGAGGTCAGGGCGGTGCTGGATCCGTGGGTCCGGGCGGGCCGGGTCACCGTCCAGGACATCCGGGCGCAGGCGGAGTACGACGGCTACTACTACAACCAGTTCTTGGTGGTGAACGATTGCCTCCACCGCTACCGGCACGCCGCGAATTGGACCTTCTTCTTCGATGTCGATGAGTACATCTACCTCCCGGACGGCCGGACGCTGCAGGAGGTGCTGGGGCAGCTGGAGCCCTACACGCAGTTCACCATTGAGCAGAACCCCATGTCCAGCAAACTCTGCGTGGAAGATCCAACCATGGAATACTCAAGGTGTGCTATCCTCACCTAATTGTCCTTTCCTAATGTTGATTGTTCCTTCAATTGTTTATGCAATCACTGTTTCTGTCGGAATCTTTCCTAGATTCACGCAATATATGATAGAGTACTAATCTTTGTTACAAGTAGTGTAGGAGTATTTCAGAAGAATGCAAGGCATCTCCAGTCATTGTCAATTTGTTACTTGCCGGAGCCACTTGCTTCAATTTGCTACTGAGATGAGTCAACATCTACTAGTTTTTGTTTATGCTTTAGGTTGATTGGGCAGCGCGACTATTTCGTTTCCCCATAAGGTTCCGGGCTGTTTTACCTGGCCCATTCAAAAGAATGTTTGTTACGTTCCTTTAATTGGTTTTATATGCATATGGCTAGTAGTGCTAGTTGATGAAAGCTGGACAGGAGTGAATCAGAAACTAGAGTTATGGCGGGAGACTTTGGAGTCCAAAGGTTTTAGACTTAGTAGAACTAAAACTGAGTATATGAGATGTGACTTCGGCACTACTACTTGGGAGGAGGAAGATGTTAGTTTGGAAGGTCAAGTAGTGCCTAGGAAGGATACCTTTCGATATTTAGGATCAATGCTACAGAGGGATTGGGATATTGATGAAGATGTTAGCCATAGAATCAAAGCAGGGTGAATGAAGTGGCGGCAAGCGTCTGGTGTCCTATGTGACAAAAGGGTACCACAGAAGCTAAAAGGCAAGTTTTATAGGACGGCGATTAGACCTGCTATGTTGTATGGTGCAGAATGTTGGCCTACGAAAAGACGACATATTCAACAGCTAAGTGTCGCGGAAATGCGTATGTTGCGTTGGATTTGCGGTCATACAAGAAGGGATCGAGTTCGGAACGATGATATACGTGAGAGATTAGGGGTAGCGCCAATTGAAGAAAAGCTTGTCCAACACCGGTTGAGATGGTTTGGACATGTGCAACGGAGATCTCCAGATGCATCGGTGCGTAGTGGAATCCTAAGTCAGGATAGTAACGTGAAGAGAGGCAGAGGAAGACCGAAGTTGACTTGGGTAGAGGCAATAAAAGGAGACTTGAAAGGATGGAATATATCCAAAGACTTAGCCTTAGATAGGAGTGCTTGGAAGACAGCTATTCACGTGCCTGAACCTTGATTGCTTCTGTTGGGTTTCAACTCTAGCCTACCCCAACTTGTTTGGGACTTAAAGGCTTTGTTGTTGTTGTTGTATATGCATATGGCTAGTAAAAGATTCCTCTCTAGCATTCGGCCATAGAATTAAATGGTTCATTTTATTCTTTTTAAGTACCCATATGTTCCAGCAATGGTATCAGGAATTTCTAGATACAAGTCAGACTAGCGGGTGATTGTAATCATTATTACAAAATACACCATTTTTTAGATTTTTCGTCTAGTTGGGATATTGTTTACTGAGCTGCAGAAAAATCTACAATTGTGGCAATTGATGAAATGTTGGAAACAATCACTGTATTCATCTCAAGGATCAAAAAAAGTAATTAAATGTCGTTTAATCGTGATTAAGCGCTAAACGCTGGCCTAGCGTTGCGTTTAGGGCCTGTGCAGCTAATTAAACGCTAGGCGCGCCTTGTCGCTGCGCCTACGCGCGAGGCGCCGTCTAAGCGAAGCGGAAGCGTCCAAAAGCGGCCCTAGACGGCGCTGGCGCACGGGCTTTTGCGCGCAAGCGAGCGGGGTTTTGTGCGCGGCGGGCGGGAAAGCGCCTCGGACGCGCGCGCGTTCGGGAAGAAAGAGCATGCGGGCAGAAAAAAAGAGCTCGCATGGGGAGAGCAAAAACGGAGCAAGCACACAGCAGCCGTCCAGTCGTCCAGACTCTCCAACTCACCTCTCTGTTTCCTCACCGTTTCCGCACGCTGCGACCACAAGCGGAGCGGAGGTGGCGCGCCATGGAGCAGAGAGCGGACAGGGATAGGGGCGCGGGAGCAGATGGGGATGGGAGCGGAAGCTGCTGCGCCTGCGTCCGAGACCTGAGAACCGGCGGCAGCTGGTGAGAAATGGCTGGCTGTTAGGGCACCGGTAGCACATATGATGCTTATATGGGCCGTGGGCTTTCCTAAGACAATGGGCTGAGTGGGCTTTATTGACATAACTCTTTATTTCTCATTTATATTTGTTCATATATGCAGCTGCATCTCCATATAAAAATAGATATTATGTTACTGAAACATAAACGTTTAATCATGTTTAATCACGATTAGGCGCGTTTAATCACGATTAGGCGCTAGTCAGTGGCCTAGCGCCTAGCATGTTTTTGAACCTTGATTCATCTATTTGTTGGAAACTTGGAATAGGTTCAGTCAATACCTCTCTTTGCTCTTTCTGGCTTTAGCACACAACTGACAAGTATATGAGACAGCACAAAGTAGCTAGCAACAAAACTTTCTACTATATTGATCCTATAGCTTCACACTACAAGCTTACACTTACGTTCACAACCAAGAACTACTAACTTGATTGTCACAACCAATCACTATATGGTTTCAAAGGCAACAAGGCGAGTTAGGTACACCTTGTTGCCTAGGTGACAAGGCGTAATTAGACCCCCAAGGCTAGCTGGGTCCACCTGGATGCCTAGGTAACGCCTTTGAAGCAGAGACATTGAAGAAACTTGGCTGAAAAACACTGTTCCGGCTGGTTTGTTGCGAGAGAAAAACACTGTTCGGCTGGTCTGATGAACAGTCCCGTGTGCCTGAAACCAGCAGGCTGGCTGAACGGCTTCAGACCAGCGAACACCACCAAGCCGTTCAGCCAGCCTGCTGGTTTCAGGCACACTACTATTAACTTGATCCTCACAACCAAGCACTGCCACTAACCCTTACACACCATACACAAGCTTCTTCATTTTCTATATCACATAGCTTCAACTTCGAATTTTACAGCCATAAGGGTGCTGCCCCCTTTTGTAGTCCTGTTATCCCGTTGATTGGCTTGGTACAGTAACCATGATGCTACAATAACTGACCGAAACAGCACACCTCACCATCTGCTGTACTACTTTTACAGGTCATGTTCAAGACAAACTTTGCTGCTAAATGCTAGCTAACTATTAGCTCATGCAACAAGCCAATTTTCTCTTGGACATGAACAATTCGTATTAAAAAATTGCTTCATAGTGTGTTCCCTTTGTGGTTACTATAAATTTTGATTTTGCAGCTCTTCTCTGTCCTCTGTTGAAGTCCTGTTTAAAACACAAATTGATTTTGGTCTTTTCGATGATGTGAAATTATTTGGTTTAGCATTGGGAGCAATGCTACTTCATGTCCTTAATGAGTTTGTTTCAGCACTTTATTTGTTTTCTCATAATAACTCAAGTTTGGTTTGTGTACTAGATATTGTATGAAATGCTCTTGCACATGTTTCAAAAATCTAATTATATGTGTAAAACGTGCTGTGTAAAATAGGCAATGGCAGAGCCACATAGTGGTCTGTGGGGATCTTGTACTTAGGTGCTAACGTTTCTGTGTCCAATTAGTTTTATTTTCGTTGATTCTAGTGCTTCTTATTTAATCTTTATAAATAGCTAGGGCTAGCAGGATTGTGTGTTGACTGGTTTCAGATCACAAGGTACTTACGTGTGAATATTTATAATTGGAGAAATATAATAATATCCCTTGAACACCTAGGTCACTATCTAGCTGAGTAACAGATAACAAGTCAAATTGAAGAGAATACCAATCTCCTTGCTAAGCTAGTATCACTGCAGTTGTTATTAGTTCGAGAAGCCCAGTTATTTATCCTTTACTTTTCATATCTTCCTTCGCGATTTCAAACTGTGTTGTTATTTGGGTCTGTTTGTGGTTCATGTGCTTTCAAGTATAGTTATCTAGAAGGTTGTTTGCCGATTCTGGAGTGGTTTTTGCCGTTACAGATCATAAAGGGATGCTCACAATTAACTTGTGCTCCCAAAAATAGAAATAAATGATTACTTTCAGAAAGCACCTCAAGCCAAACAAAGACTTAAGGTTGACAATTGATACAATGTAATACCAGTCCTTTTGCTACTTTGCGTTTGCATTTTATTGGCAGATCTTGAGTGTGTCGTAACCTTTGTGGTTGTGGCACAGAGCGCATATTGCCCTTTATTTGCTATACTTGAAACATTGTCGTGCTGACTGTTTATTACAAAGGTACCACTATTTTTTATGTTGATTCATTTGATGTCATGATTATTCAGGAAATGGGGTTTTGAGAAACTCGTCTTCCGTAATTCGATCACTGGAGTCAGGCGAGATCGCAAATATGCAATCAAAGCTCGGAACGCATACTCCACAGGTGTACACATGTCCCAAAATGTCATCGGTAGGACAACCCACAAGACAGAAAGCTTGATCCGATACTACCATTATCACAACTCGATCAACGTCATGGGGGAGCCCTGCAGAGAATTCGTGCCGAAACCCACTAATGGAAGCAAGGTAATGTCTGAGGGGATACTATATGTCTATGATGACAACATGAAGCGCATGGCAGGGGAGATCAAACACTTCGAGGAGGAGACACTTGGAACCATCCGTACATAGGATTGGTGCAAAAGCATCGCTGGTACATATACAGTTCTATTATTTAGGATACCTTGAATCCATGCCCATCCATTCCCCGTGACTCAACTTGTGCACTTCGAGCCGCCATTCCAACAAGCAGAAGAAAAGAATCCATCTCGGGTTGAATTAGTGTAAAGTTTCAGTTTACATTGGCATTCTCCTGTCTGTGGAGGGCAATGCCTGGATGCTGCGTTTCCCCTTGTCTCTTTGATGTTGTTTGTATCTCATTATAGATTTGTCTAGACTGACTGTTGGGCTTTATTAGATTTTTCTGAAGTCTTATAGGGCGCAGTGTAAAGTGTCTGAATATTTGACTTAACCTCACTCTGGAGTTTGGATCTGAATGAAACTTTGTTCCTGGACAAACTGCAGCGCCAGTTCCCATGGCTTTTGTAAGGCTTTGGCAGTGGAGCATGAGGTTTCTTACAAAACAATGGATCTTCTGTTATGTACACCTATCAGAATAGAGGACAACTCAGCTATGGTGAAGCAGGTTTTTTTTATCAATGGTGAAGCAGTTTTTAACATGTGCACTTTGTTAGATATTAATATTTCCATCTTTGCATTTCTCAATGGATGTGCTTGGGACTTCTTTATTAATATTTCCATCTTTGCATTTCTCTGCTCTAGCCGCTCGCCTCGGGCTATGATAGCAGCTGAAAATTGTGTAATCTTGCAATGTCCAGGGACAATGGCCTCGATAAAGGGCGTGCCTAGTGCTGAGAGCTCTTGCTCTGTGCGGGGTTTTGCCTGTGCAATGCGAGAAAACCGCGACTCGAACCTGGGACCATCCGATCACAGACGATAAGACTCTACCATTTGCATCAGGCCCGCCCTTCAGGACAATGGCCTTAATGACTAGGCAAAACAGGCCAGCATTCGAGAACCTGGTCATGTCACGAGAGCAACTCTCATTTGCTTGGAAGAAACAAAGATCCTAAACGAGATGGTCAGCCACAGACCCAACGCACAAATTCAGCAAAGGACATTCTTAAGTTTTAAATTATACTTTGTTTGACTTTTTTGACCTCAAGTTTAACTACTCGTTAAATTTAAGTCATTCTTGAAGAACTTTTTTGTTAATAAAGCAAGCCACAACAAAAGAAGTGATATTTTAGATAAATTTTTGAATAAGACGAATAGTCTTAGAGTAAAAAAAAAGTCAAACGAACTATAATTTAGAATGGATTTAGTATAAACCAAATATACTGTCACGGGTGAATGGAAATTCCTGGTCGTTGACTGGGGTTTATGGCGCACGATTAGACACCAACAAAAGGAGTTTCCTCACGGAACTATTGACCAGTAAACAATCAACGTCTCTCCCATGTATCACCGATTAGCTCAAGAGACGGAATGCACCAATTCGTTGCCCTTTGGACAACCATTGAAGAGGTCTCAACAAACCCATAACTGAAAGATGAAATATTGTGGCTATGGATGGCCGATGTCAGCTACAGCAAAGAGTGCATACTCAATCCAATTCAAAGGAAGCTATTCTAGATTGAATTTATCCCTTATCTGGAAGGCGAAAGCGGAACCACGCTGCAAGTTTTTCACATAGACATTAATGCACCAAAAAATCTTGATGGCAAACAATCTACAAAAGAGGAGCTGGCCAAACAATCCTATATTGCATGGCTTAGAAACATACAAGCACCTTTGTAAAGATCGCCCCTTCACCAAAGAGGTCCGGACAATCATCCTGCCCTGGTTTGATCTTCGGTTTCGTCGAAATCTAGATCTATTGGGCACTATCAATAAAGTGTGGAGAAAAGCAAGGTGCACAATCTAGAACAGGGAGCGAAGGAATTTGATGGCATTATAATTTATTTTTGGTGGAACATTTGGAAAGAGCACAATTAAATAATTTTTTTTCAAAATGCATCTTTACAACCTTTGTAGCTCGCTCTTCTGATTAAGGACATTGACCTTTCCAAACTGACCTGTCTTAAAAATGGCTTGTTCGGCTTCTTTTTTCAGCCGGAACAGTGTTTTTCTCTCACAACAATTCAGCCGGAACAGTGTTTTTCAGCCAGTTTTAGCCAAGTTTCAGACCAGCGAACGGGGCCAAAATGTTTCAACATAGGCGGTTTGTTCTCTTTGTTCTGTTCAAAGCGGACCATTTTCTGGTGTACGGGGCCCAATTTTCATCTAGCTTGGCTGATCCTCTTGCCACTTTTGATTTCATATTTTAATGCAAAAATAAAATCGGAATCTAGAGTGCCGGTTGGGAAAACGCAAAATGAAAAACTCGGGATACCGGAAATGAAATAATCCAGCTAGATACAGGTTGATAACAATTGGGAATGGGTAAATTAAATCGAGAAGATTGATAGACCATACGAATAATAATTGTTTGTAACATTTGTCTTGTGATCTTGGCACATATTTTACTTTCACTTGGTATATACGTATAGAAAATAAAATAGGGCACATTATTATTAAGTTGTTCTATAGAAAAAAAAGAAAATAAAAGCAAAGAACCGTAAAGGAAAAATAAAATAGAAAAGATAATAAATACACTAGAGGACCTTAACTACTTTGATTTCTCGGGCACACTTACCTTGTATGGATATACAAAGTATTTTTGGAGTTTTAGAAAAATGCCATGATATTGTGAAATACTTTGGTTTTAGAGTGCCAAGAAGTATTTGGGTGCAACAAACTTTATGCTTTTGAATATCATAGTATTGTTCAAACTGTAGTCTTTTTTTGGAGTTTTAAAAACTCCACTCTAGACCTCTTTTCTTTTAAACTACAGTTTTGCACAACAGTGGTTCTAAAACTACAGTTTCTCGATATTGCAACATCCAAAGGCCAACCTCCTCCAAGCATTCAACGCAATAGACGTGCATGTATGTCCAGCCGGCCAGGCGGGCATATAGTACCTTTAGGTAGCGTTTGGTTGGGAGACGAGGTGGGGTGGGATGGTCCTGACTCTAGCTCGTGGGATGAGATGAATCCATTTTCTGTTTGGTTCATGGGATGGATCCATTTTCTGTTTGGTGCGGAGACATGAAAAGTGGGATGAGCAACTGATAAGTGGAGCCCACTTGTCATTTTTTCCCTTTTCTCCCCCTCTCTATCCTTATCCTCTCGTCCCCAACAACTGCTTGAACCAGGTGCGTATTGCGGTGGCTCCGTCGGCGAGCATGGTGCAACCCGCCTAAGCGGCGTGCTACCCCGCCCGCGAGACTGGCCTTGCGCCGCCCGACGCCTCCTCCGCGGCGTGGCAGGGCCGGCCCTAGAGCTCTCGCCTAGGACCTTTGCGTGGCTCGCCGGGGCCGGGCACGACGACGCTAGGCGTGGAGCTCGTGCTCCCATGGCCGCTAGCCGAGGGCGGATCTCGTCAGGGCCGAGCACGACAGCGCCAGGGGGCAGAGCTCGTGCTCCCATGGGCCGCTGAAAGCTTTAGTTTGGTTTTGGTGAATTGATGAAACTCTAAGTGCTAACCTAATTTATCAAGTGATCATGAGATAGGTAGCACATTCTAAGTGGTCAAGCAAATAAAGATCATAACATGATGATGATACCATGATGATGATCAGGTGCTTGGACTTGGAAAGAAGAAAGAGAAAAACAAAAAGTTCAAGGTAAAGGTATAAACCATAGGAGCTATTTTGTTTTGGTGATCAAGACACTTAGAGAGTGTGATCACATTTAGGTTTGATAGCCGTACTATTAAGAGGGGTGGAACTCGTATCGGAATGCGGTTATCAAAGTGCCACTAGATGCTCTAACTCATTGCATATGCATTTAGGATCTAGTGGAGTGCTAACACCCTTGAAAATATTTGTGAAAATATGCTAACACATGTGCACACGGTAATACACTTGGTGGTTGGCACATTTGAGCAAGGGTGAAGAAGATAGAGTCGAAGAGGAGTTAGTCGTGTTGGTTACAGAGTGACCGGACGCGTCCGGTATGGTGACCGGACATGTCTGGTATTTGGCGACGACCGGACGCGTCCGGTCGCCACAACGGACACGTCCGGTGTGAATCAGAAAAAGCAATATACGACAGGACAGTCGATCGGACGCTGGCAGCGTCCGGTCCGGTATCACCAGACGCGTCCGGTCGAGCATGGATGCTTACTGTACTCCACCGGACACTGAGGCTCAGCATCCGGTTGTTTTCTAACATACGTGTTCGGTCGGCCTGGTGGCTTACTAGACTTGACCGGACTCGGTGGCTCAGCGTCCGGTCATTCGTAGTTCTACGTCTAGTCTAAGCGTCCGATCGTATGAAAGAAAGGGTAGCAACGGCTCTGTTGTTTTGAACTGGACACGTGGCAGTCTGGGAGCTACCGGACACATTCGGTATGCCGACCGAACGCGTCCGGTATTTACGACTGGTGCGTCCGGTGCTACGTCTGGTCAGTTGGACTGGAGCGTCCGGTCAGCCCGTGTTATGCCCAGTGAAGGGGTATAACGACTCTATTTTGTGGGGGCTTCTATTTAAGCCCCATGGCCGGCTGTAGCTCATAACCTTTGGCCATTTTCATTGACATAGCAACCTTGTGAGCTTAGCCAAAGCCCTCCCACTCATCTCCATCATTGATTCATCATCATAGTGAGATTGGGAGTGAATCCAAGTGTATTGCTTGAGTGTTTGCATCTAAAGGCACTTGGTGTTCGTGTTTCGCTGTGGATTTCGCTTGTTACTCTTGGTGGTTGCTGCCACCTAGACGGCTTGGAGCAGCGAGGATCGTTGAGCGGAGGTTGGTGATTGTCTCTAGCTCCGATCGTGGTGATTGTGAGGGGTTCTTGACCTTTCCCCAATGGAGCGCCAAAAGGTACTCTAGTGGATTGCTCGTGGCTTGTGTGATCCTCATCTTGTGTTGGTTGTGTGGCACCCTATTGAGGGTTTGGTGTGTGAAGCCAATTAGTGCGTGAACCTCCAAGTGAGTGAATCGCCACAACGAGGACTAGCTTGCCGGCAAGCAAGTGAACTTTGGTAAAAAATTATTGTGTTCATCTTTGATTCCAAGGTGATTGGTCTTCATTGATATTGATTCTTGTGATTGATTGGTTCTCTCCTCGACACGGTGGTATAACTATCTTGCTTACTCTCTTTACATTACCGCAAACTAGTTGTCAAGCTCTTTAGTATAGCTAGTTGTGAGAGCTTGCTTGCTTGGTTAGTGTGGCTCTTTAGTTAGCCTTTGAGAGCACACTAACATAGAGTAGTGTCATAGCTATTGTGTGAATAGATACTATCTAAACTAGAATTGTGGTAGGTGGCTTGCATTTTGAGTAGGCTAGCGTAACACTTGCTTCGCCTCATAATTGTCTAACCTTTTGTTAAGTGTTGTTGTAGAAATTTTTATTAGGCTATTCACCCCTCTCTAGCCATTAGGACCTTTCAAGTGGTATCGGAGCCGAGGTCACCGTTATTTGAGGCTTAACAACCTTCGGTGTTAAAATGGTCAAATCAACAACACCAAGAAGCCACCCCAATTTGATGGCTCTAACTATCCCTATTGGAAGGCTAAGATGACAACTTATATCAAATCAATCAATAGGAAGGTTTGGAAGGTGGTAGAAACAAAAATTGAGATTGAAGATCTGGAGAATCCCACCGTGGCTGAAGAAGTACTTCTCCAAAACTATGACATTGCTCTAAGTGTTATTCATGATGCAATTGATGAAAGAACATTTGAGCAAGTAAAAATATTGAGATGGCTCATGAGGCATGGAAGAAGTTGGAAGAGTCATTTGAGGGCACTCAAGCCGTGAAGGGTGCAAAGGCTTATATTCTCAAAGAAAAGTTTGCAAGCTTCAAGATGAAGGATGATGAGAGTGTGCCAGAGATGTTCCATAGGCTTCAAGTGCTTATCAATGATCTCAAAGCACTTGGAGAAGAAGTGAAGGATAAGGACTTCTCCCATAAGTTCTTGAGATGCTTACCTTCAAGATTTGGTACATGGGTCACCATTCTAGTAAGAAGCGGTTTGGACACCATGACACCAAACCAAGTATTGGGAGATATAATGACCGATGATACTTATAGAGATGATGATGAGAAGGAAGAAAAGAAGGAGAAGAAATATGAGAAGAAGGATGAGAAGAAGAAGAGCGTGGCATTCAAAGCCACATCATCCAAGGGCAAAGCAAAGCAAGAAACATCAAGTGAAGAAGATGAATTATGGGATGATGATGATGATGAGAAGATGGCTCTATTTGTCAAGAGATTTGGCAAGTTCATGGTGAATAAGGGCTACCGTGCTAGAAGAAAGAAGTCTTCATCCAAGAACAAAGAAGAGTCAAGAAGATGCTTCAAGTGTGGAAGCAAAGATCATCTTGTTGCTCAATGCCCATACAATAGTGACAATGATGATGATAACAAGAACAAAAAGAATGACAAGAAGGAAAAGAAAGAGAAGAAGGACAAGATGGCCTTCAAGAAGAAGAAGGGTGGCTCATATGTAGTCACTTGGGATAGTGATGCCTCCTCAAGTGATGATGATGATGATAGTGATGATAACAAGACCACCAAGAAGAAGGTTCTTGCAAGTATTGCCATCAATGAGAAGCTTTCTCTCTTTGAATCTTCATCATGCTTCATGGCTAAGGCCACTAAGGTACAATCTTGTGATAATGAAAGTGATGAAGAATATGATGATGATAATGAACATGAAAATGAAAATGATAGTGATAGTGATAGTGATAATGATGAACCTACTAAGGATAAATTATTTGACATGCTAGAAGATGCTAAAGAACACTTTGACATTAAGAGAAGGGAATGCAAGAGCTTGAATAAGGAGGTAAAAGCCCTTAAGCAAGCCCTTGATGAGCTCAAAGCAACTCATGAGAAGCTAGAGGAAGCCCATGAGAAGCTTGGCAAGGCTCACAAAAAGCTTGAAAAGGCTTATTCCACTTTGCTTAATGAACAAGATAAAAAGAAGCATGTTGAAACTTGTGATGTAGGTTTAACTTGTGATATAATTGATGAATCACTATCTATGCCTAGCATTGTTGCTCCTACTAACCCTTCTTGTAGCACTTCCACTTCTACCTCATCTAGTAGTGATGGTCTCACTTGTGATACCTCACTAGTGGTTGAGAATGAGAACCTCAAGAAGGAGGTCACTAAGCTCACTCACACCTTAGCTAAGGCTTATGGTGGTGAGGACCGCTTGCTTATGTGCTTGGGTAGCCAAAGAGCTTCTCTCTACAAAGAGGGATTGGGCTATACCCCCAAGAAAGGTAAGGTGACCTTTGCTCCTCATAAGACTAGTTTTGTAAAGAATAATGGTCGGTTTTGCACTAGTTGCAAGCAAGTTGGTCACAAAGAGCAAGAATGCAAAAACAAGAGCAAAAATGCTAATGTATCCTCTATTAAGCTTGATTCATGCTATATGCTTACTAAGGGTACAAATGGTGTGAAGACTAAGTTTATTGGTAAACCATGGATGGGCTCAAAGAAGAAAGCCACTTGGGTACCAGAGAGCCTAGTGACTAACCTTTAAGGACCCAAGCAAGTTTGGGCACCTAAAAAGAATTGATCTTCTTTTGTAGGTCAATTATAAAGTCAGAAGAAGGCATTGGGTTCTTGATAGTGGGTGCACTCAACACATGACCGGTGATGCAAGAATGTTCAACTCAATCAATACCAATGGCAATGATGGTTATGATAGTATCACATTTAGTGACAATGGCAAAGGCAAGGTCAAAGGGCTTGGTAAGATTACAATATCCAATGACATGAGCATATCCAACATGTTGCTAGTAGAGAGCTTGAACTTCAATTTGCTATCCGTGGCACAATTGTGTGATCTTGGATTCAAATGCATATTTGGGGTAGATGATGTCGAGATCATAAGTATAGATGGCTCTAACTTGATCTTCAAAGGCTTTAGATATGAGAATCTATACTTGGTTGATTTCAATGCTAGTGAAGCTAGATTATCTGCATGCTTGTTCACTAAGTCTAGCATGGGTTGGTTATGGCATAGAAGGCGTGGTCATGTTGGAATGAAACAATTGAATAGATTGGTTAAACATGACTTAGTTAGAGGCTTGAAAGATGTTGTGCTTGAGAAGGATAAACTTTGTAGCTCTTGTCAAGCCGGCAAACAAGTTGGAAACACCCATCCTAAGAAAAGCATGATGAGCACTAGTAAAGCATTTGAGTTATTGCACATGGATTTGTTTGGGCCAACACAATACACTAGTATCGGTGAAAACAAATATGGCTTTATGATAGTGGATGATTACACTAGATACACATGGGTATTCTTTCTAGTGGACAAAAGTGATGTGTTTGTAATATTCAAATCATTTATCAAGGGCATTCATAATGAGTTTGAAACAACCATCAAGAGAGTTAGAAGTGACAATGGTAGTGAGTTCAAGAATACTAGAATTGATGAGTTGTGTGATGAATTTGGAATTAGACATCAATTCTCGGCCAAGTACACTCCTCAATCAAATGGCCTTGTTGAGAGAAAGAATAGAACACTCATTAATATGGTAAGGTCTATGCTTAGTGAGTACAATATGAGTCAATCTTTTTGGGCCAAAGCTATCAACATGGCTTGCTATTGTAGCAACCGCCTCTATTATCACCCATTGAAAGAGAAGACACCATATAAGCTCTTGAATGGTAGAAAGCCCAACATTGTATATTTTTGAGTCTTTGGTTGCAAATGCTATATCTTGATGAAAGGCACTAGATTGGGCAAGTTTGACAAGAAATGTGATGAAGGATTCCTACTTGGTTATTCCATTACAAGCAAAGCATATAGAGTTTGAAATTTAGATAGTGGTACTCTTGGGGAAGTTCATGATGTTGAATTTGATGAAACCAAGGGTTCACAAGTAGAGAATGAGAACTTGAAAGAT
Source organism: Miscanthus floridulus (assembly GCF_019320115.1). Taxonomy (NCBI): domain Eukaryota; kingdom Viridiplantae; phylum Streptophyta; class Magnoliopsida; order Poales; family Poaceae; genus Miscanthus; species Miscanthus floridulus. The sequence continues at coordinate 51,030,566 of NC_089598.1, read as the reverse complement.
GTTAGAGGCATTCAACTTTCAAATGCCATAAAGAACATGGATATTGATGAATTGAGGCCTAGGCAAGTGAATGATGATAAAGATAATCAAGTGCAAGTGCTCTCTAACTCAAATGTGCAAGATGATACAAATCAAGTTAGTGCAAGTGGCTCTCATGACAATGAACAAGATCAAGTGGCTAGTACATCATCTCAACCCAATGATCAAGCAAGTGCAAGCAATCAAGTTCCAATCCTCCAACCAACCAATGTTGCCAGAGATCATCCATTGGACACTATCATTGGTGATATTTCAAGAGGTGTACAAACAAGATCAAGATTGGCTTCATTTTGTGAACACTTCTCATTTGTGTCATCCATTGAACCAAAGAAGATAGATGAAGCATTGAAGGATGTTGATTGGGTGAATGCTATGCATAAAGAATTGAATAACTTCACAAGAAATCAAGTATGGGAATTAGTAGAGAGATCAAAGGGACACAATGTGATTTGAACCAAATGGGTCTTTAGAAACAAGCAAGATCAAGATGGGATAGTAGTAAGGCACAAAGCAAGATTAGTAGCATAAGGCTATACACAAGTTGAAGGTCTTGACTTTGGAGAAACATATGCCCCGGTTGCTAGATTGGAAGCAATTAGAATCTTGCTAGCCTATGCTTGTGCCCACAACATCAAGCTCTATCAAATGGATGTTAAGAGTGCATTTCTCAATGGATACATCAATGAAGAAGTATATGTTGAGTAACTTCCCAGTTTTGAAGATGACAAGAAGCCCAACCATGTGTACAAGTTAAAGAAGGCATTATATGGCTTGAAGCAAGCACCTAGAGCATGGTATGAGAGATTAAGGGATTTCCTACTCTCTAAAGGGTTCACCATGGGCAAGGTTGGCACCACTCTTTTTATCAAGAAGATTGGAAAAGATTTATTTGTATTGCAAATCTATGTTGATGATATCATTTTTGGATCAACCAATCAAGACTTTTGTGATGAGTTTGGAAAGATGATGGCTAATGAGTTTGAGATGTCCATGATTGGAGAGTTAAGTTACTTCCTTGGTCTTCAAATCAAGCAATTGAAGAATGGTACATTTGTAAGTCAAGGCAAGTATATCAAGGACATGATCAAGAAGTTGGCATGAGTGATAGCAAAGTCATTAGCACACCAATGGGAACCAATGGCAACTTGGATAGTGATGCAAGTGGAAATATGGTGGATCAAAAGTTGTATCGGTCTATGATTGGAAGCCTACTCTATGTGACTGCATCAAGGCCGGATGTCATGTTTAGTGTATGCATGTGTGCAAGATTTCAAGCCTCACCAAGAGAAACTCATTTGAAGGCTACAAAAAGGATATTGAGGTACTTGAAGCATATACCAAATGTTGGTTTGTGATATCCCAAAGGAGCAAAGTTTGAGCTAGTTGGTTACTCTGACTCGGATTATGCAGGATGCAAGGTTGAAAGGAAGAGCACCTCGGGCACATGTCAATTGTTGGGAAGATCACTTATTTTATGGTCATCAAAGAAGCAAAATAGTGTTGCATTATCAACCGCCGAAGTCGAATACATATCCGCCGGTAGTTGTTGTGCATAAGTACTTTGGATGAAGGCCACTTTGAGTGACTTTGGAATTAAGTTCAAGAAAGTGCCATTACTATGTGACAATGAGAGTGCAATCAAGTTGACCAACAATCCGGTTCAACATGCAAGAACAAAGCACATTGATGTTTGCCACCATTTTATAAGAGATCACCAACAAAAAGAGGACATTTGCATTGAGAGTGTAGGCACCGAAGATCAACTTGCCGATATATTCACCAAGCCATTGGATGAGAAAAAGGTTTTGCAAGCTAAGGAATGAGTTGAACATATTGGATTTCTCAAATATGTGTTGATGCATCCCCACTCATATGACATGCCTCTCCTTCGAGCAATCCAAGGTAAAAGTTGATTGGCATGACATACATCTTTGCTAAGGACATGATTAGTGCATCTAGTCACATTTTTAATTTTATTAGGACCTTTCAAGTGGTTCTATTTTATTAGGCTCATTCATGAAAATCAAATAATTTTGATGTCTATATGGTATCACTATTGCTTCTATGCTTGACTTGATCTAGTGGTAGCATATGACATGTTTATGGGCTTGTAAACCTAGTGTTTAATCTAGAAAATGAGCTATAAGTGTTTAACTCAACATGGTACAAGATAGCCCTTATTTGGAGGTGTGAAGAAGCTTGTCCTTGGATCAAACTGAGTTAAATATCTTTGGCAAATAATCTAGATTGGACCAAATTTGGGAAAATGATCCTCACCCCATTGATTGACATTGATAATCTTGACCCTAAAGTAATACTATCTATATTTAGAACCTTTGTGGTCATTTATGACAAAGGGGAGAGAAACAAAGATAGTAGTAGAAATAGTGAAAAAGGGGAAGAAATATCATAAAGGGAGAGAAACATAAAGATATCTTGATATATGACATAGGGGGAGAGATATGATAAAGGAAAGGGATCAACTTAAATTTTGAGCACACAAGTAGGGGGAGCAAGCTCATGAACTTGTATGGTGCATTTGAATGTGCATTTCATATGTTTGCTTGCATGGCATAAGTTCTAAATTTTAAACATCCATGCTTGTGTGATGTATGTTAGTTGTAAGATTGAATGATGAAATGAAATCACTAGATAACTTTCATTTCCAAGTGTTGTTTTCAAGTGGTATTGAGCTAACCATGGTGCTAAGGATGGTATATTGGTGCACTCCGATTGGTATCACACTTCAAAGGTCCATATTTTATACCTTAGCATCATTTGGTAGACATTGTCTCCTATATTTTCTATCTAAGCATATGTGCAAGCTACTATCCAAACTCTTAGCACATATGTAGGGGGAGCAATTGCTACCATTTGGGGTTCATGAAACTTGTCCATATCCTTTTACACATGGTAAATATGCTTGGGCAAGCAACATGGATTCAATTGAATTTTAATTCATATCTTTGTGAAAGGGTTGTCATCAATTACCAAAAAGGGGGAGATTGAAAGCTCTAGTTTGGTTTTGGTGAATTGATGAAACCCTAAGTGCTAACCTAGTTTATCAAGTGATCATGAGATAGGTAGCACATTCTAAGTGGTGAAGCAAATAAAGATCATAACATGATGATGATACCATGATGATGATCAAGTGCTTGGACTTGGAAAGAAGAAAGAGAAAAACAAAAAGCTCAAGGCAAAGGTATAAACCATAGGAGCTATTTTGTTTTGGTGATCAAGACACTTAGAGAGTGTGATCACATTTAGGTTTGATAGCCGTACTATTAAGAGGGGTGAAACTTGTATTGAAATGTGGTTATCAAAGTGCCACTAGATGCTCTAACTCATTGCATATGTATTTAGGATCTAGGGAAGTGCTAACACCCTTGAAAATGTTTGTGAAAATATGCTAACAAATATGCACAAGGTGATACACTTGGTGGTTGGCACATTTGAGCAAGGGTGAAGAAGATAGAGTCGAAGAGGAGTTAGTCGCGCTGGTTACAGAGTGACCGGACGCGTCCGGTATGGTGACCAGGCACGTTCAGTATTTTGCGACGAACTCCGCGACCGGACGCGTCCGGTGTGAATAAGAAAAAGCAGTATACGGTAGGACAGTCGATCAGACGCTGGCAACGTTCGGTCCGGTATCACCGGACGCGTCCGGTCGAGCATGGATGCTTACTATACTCCACCGGACGCTGAGGCTCAGCGTCCGGTCGTTTTCTAATAGACGCGTCCAGTCGGCCTAGTGGCATACTGGACTCGACTGGACTCGGTGGCTCAGCGTCCGGTCATTCGTAGTTCTGCATCCGGTCCAAGCGTCCGATTGCATGAAAGAAAGGGTAGCAATGGCTCTGTTGTTTTGAACTGGACACGTGGTAGTCTGGGAGCTACTGGACATGTCCGGTATGCCGACCGGACGCATTCGGTATTCACGACCGGTGCGTCCGGTGCTGTGTCCGGTCAGTTGGAACGAAGCGTCCGGTCAGCCCGTGTTATGCCCAGTGAAGGGGTATAACGGCTCTATTTTATGGAGGCTTCTATTTAAGCCCCATGGCCGGCTGTAGCTCATAACCTTTGGCCTTTTTCATTGACATAGCAACCTTGTGAGCTTAGCCAAAGCCCTTCCGCTCATCTCCATCATTGATTTATCATCATAGTGAGATTAGGAGTGAATCCAAGTGCATTGCTTGAGTGTTTGCATCTAGAGGCACTTGGTGTTCGTGTTTCGCTGCGGATTTCACTTGTTACTCTTGGTGGTTGCCGCCACCTAGATGGCTTGGAGCAGCGAGGATCGTTGAGCAGAGGTTGGTGATTGTCTTCGGCTCCGATCGTGGTGATTGTGAGGGGTTCTTGACCTTTCCCCGGTGGAGCACCGAAAGGTACTCTAGTGGATTGCTCGTGGCTTGTGTGATCCTCATCTTGTGTTGGTTGTGCGGCACCCTATTGAGGATTTAGCGTGTGAAACCAATTAGCGCGTGAACCTCCAAGGGAGTGAATCACCACAACGAGGACTAGCTTGACGGCAAGCAAGTGAACCTCGGTAAAAAATCATTGTATTCATCTTTGATTTCGAGGTGATTAGTCTTCATTGATATTGATTCTTGTGATTGATTGGTTCTCTCCTCGACATGGCGGTATGACTATCTTGCTTACTCTGTTTACATTACCGCAAACTAGTTGTTAAGCTTTTTAGTGTAGCTAGTTGTGAGAGCTTGCTTGTTTGGTTAGTGTGGCTCTTTAGTTAGCCTTTGAGAGTACACTAACATAGAGTAGTGTCATAGCTATTGTGTGAATAGATACTATCTAAACTAGAATTGTGGTAGGTGGCTTGCATTTTGAGTAGGCTAGCGCAACACTTACTTCGGCTCATAATTGTCTAACCTTTCGTTAAGTGTTGTTGTAGAAATTTTTATTAGACTATTCACCCTCCCTCTATCCATTAGGACCTTTCAGCCGCGTGCCCCTTCTTCCTCGATTTCGGCAACTCCAGTGAGTCCTGCTTCTTCCTCCTTCCTCAACTGTGGTGAACCCCGGCTCCTCTTCTCACGTGCGGCACTCGTGACTCGTCCCACCGAGGACACCCCCGTCTACAGTTATCTAGGGGCGAAGCGAGCCCGGATCTTGGGCGAATATTCGCTCGTGGGACGTCCTCGCCCCCAGTTGCCTCCGAACCAAACGGCTGTCATCCCTGGGCCATCCCATCCGGTCCCTCCTCATCCCGCCCTTTACCACCATAGCATCACAAGTTCGCAACAATAGATAACACCCTGCGCAGATTAGTCCCACCCTGCTGAGCGAAGAGTGAACATGCGATGGCTGCCTAGGTAGGTTAAAATGAAAATCTCAATCAAAGGATTGGGAGAGGAGGAAAACTTAATTGTGCGGTTGTGCATTGGCATAGAGCAAACAATAATAAAGGTTTCTTTATAGCATCTCTAAGTGTTCCCTAAATTCCTTCCTAATCCTTGGTTTTTAGCAAGATAAGAAAGAACTCCTCTCCAACAATTTCTAATCCATCCTCCTAATCTTTTAAAACTTGAAAAATCACCCTGTTCCGCGTAAAGTTACACGCTTCCGAGTCACGCGTATCTTCTCTTCCCGCGCGTGTTTATCGGCCAATCTAAAGGTGGAAGGGCACGTAAAGAATAAAGGTTAGGAAAGGGTTCCTAATGCAAATATACGAGAAATAATATATAAAAGTGGTTAGGATAATTTAGAAATAGTATATGATTCCTGACGTAAATTTATCTTTTATATTTTAGGAGTGGATTATTAGAAACTACAGGAGATAGACTTTTTTATTCTTCCAATACTTTTTTAGAAGTTGTAAAACTCCACGTTTTTGGAAAGAAAATATTGGGTACTCTTGAAGACGCTCTAAGATCTCATTGCTAGCTAGCTAAAGTTAGTTTTTAAGAATAATAGATGTGATAATTTGTTAGTAAAGTATTTAACTAGTTGTTAATCAATTAGCTATCCAATTATAGCTAATTTAGGCCTTTTTTTTTGTCCTAAACCCTAACCTGGGAGAAAACGGGAATAACCCGGGAGAAAACGACAAAACGGTCATGAAAATAATAAAATTGGTTTTGTTTGTATTCCTGTGTTTTCTCAACCGTTTTTGACTGAATTTAGGATTTTCTTGACAAAAACCAAAATGGTCGTGAAAAATCAGAAACGGTGTCGGTCGGTACAGGAGATTTCTGTCCTGTTGTCATCCCTAGTTTTGTTAGCGTCAACTCTGATGATTTCTTTTCCTTCCTTGGGTCTTTCTCTTTTCTCATCTTCTGTAAGCTGTTTGTCCTCATTTCTATATCAGTTGTTTTTTATTCAACAATTTTTATTCTAATAAATTTGCTTGGCAAATCTCTTGGTGGCTGTTTAGTTCCTAAAATTTTGCAAAATTTTTTAAGATTCCCCGTCACATCGAATCTTTGGACGCATGCATGAATCATTAAATATAAATAAAAAATAAAACTAATTACACAGTTTAGACGAAATTTATGAGACGAATCTTTTAAACCTAATTAGACTATGATTGGACACTAATTGCTAAATAACAACAAAAGTGCTACGGTACTATTTCCCAAAAAATTTCGTCACTTGGTGAGCTTTTTTCTTCTAAAGATGGTGGGCTGATATGATCGCTACGACGGCTAGGTGCTAGCTAGACAGGGTAGGCAGGCGCAGCTCGCATATCCTGATAAGACTGTCTCCGATAAAGAATTTATATGGGCATCCAAACCCAAAATAGGTAATAAGAGACCTAAAATTAGCCTTCAATAGAGTACATGCACGGGAGATCTATTTTGGATTGCCTCAACCAAAATATGGACATTCTCTCTTATAGAAACCCATTTACAAAAATGATTGCTGAAAAAGGTGTTTAATAGGTATTGAACCTTTTATCTGTAACGCTACCCAAAGGATAAATAAATCTAGTATTTTAGTTGTTGTTGTTTGAGATAGCCTAAGATAAAGATATCCCAGCTCATATCCGCGGTCGCTGTCTCCTAGGTTCCGTAATCCGAACGGACAGCCCCGTTTTGCTGTCGAGGTTGATGAGCGTGGCAGGTAAGCAGAGAAAGAAATTCAAATTAACGACCCGTTCCTATTCTAGTTATTATTAGTAAATTACAATACAAACACTGACAACTGAAACAAGGATATGTACACGTACGTCAAGACTAGAGGTGGAAAAAAAATGAAAGGCGATGAGGATGCGAATGGGAAATCCCTTTACATATTGCGTGGTTTCGTTTCGACTGCCGAAACTAAAGATGGACGGCTTTACCTGCTTTAGTTTCTCTCCGCTTGGAGCAGCGGCATGTGGCATGTGCGTACGTTATCCCGCGGCCAAAAGCCCGACCTGGAGAGCCACTAGATTTGCCTCATTGCCAAAGCGAAAAAGGAGGAGGCTTTTACCTGTGTACCCTTAAAAAAGATGTCACACTCCTGCGTACCCTTCAAAAGTTGATCATCACCTATATGCCCTTGCTCGAACTTTTCTTTTCTCTCACGCCATTCCGTCGGCATTTGCTCCTAACGGTGGGTAACGGCTCTGGAGAATGACTCAATTGCCCTTGGGCTTGTATGGGTGTCTGAACTTTTTTGTTTCCCCTGTGACATTGCCATCCTGGAAAAGGCTGGACCGTTGGTCCGGCGAGCCGTCGAGGGCCACTTCCAGCAGCAGTGTCGAGCAGTTGGAGTTCATGGGTGGCCTGGTTGGATAGACGCCGTTGCAGCAAGTTGTGCAGGCCTCCGTCGACGACGTCGCGCACGGAGGCGACTTGGGCGTTGAAGTGGCTTAAGAGCGCCGGCAACTTCACTGCTAACGGCTCGTCCATGAGCCAGATGTCGTGCCAGAAGGATGTTGCAGCCCCGTTCCCGACCGAGACAGTCGTGATGTGCTGGTAGTAGGTTGCGTATGGCCGCCCAGTGTGTGCCATCCAAGTCTCCGGAGAGGTCCAGTCCTTCACGCGCCCACATAGCCCAAGACGAGCCGTGCGGGTGGTGTAGCCGATGGATTAGTTTGAGTAGGAGGCAGGCGTTTTGGGTGTCGAGGCGCTTGACCCCCAGCCCACCGTCTTCCTTCGCTCGACAGACGTTCTCCCTAGCCACCAAACATTTCGCTCCCGAGGTGTGGTCTGACCCCGTCCACAGGAACGCGCGACGTCGTGCATCGATGGCCGCAAGCACTCCAGGGGGCAGTAGCATAGCGCCCATGGCATAAGTTCGAACTCCAGTGAGGACGGTGTTGACGAGCACCACCCTGCCCGCCGTGGCGAGCAGCAATGCTTGCCATGTCGCTAGGTACCTGTCGATCCTGGCGATGAGCGGCGCGAACGCCGACAGCGGCAGTTTGACGTTGGACAGCGGCAATCCCAGGTAAATCTGGGGGAAACTGCCGACTTTGCAGCTGAGGACACCTAAGAACTCCTCCAGGGCACCCTCCGGCAAGTGCATCGGGGTGATGGTGCTCTTGTCATAGTTGATCTTGAGTCCAGTCGCCGCTGAGAACATGTCCAAAATGCTCCTGAGCCTGGCAACACCATTGGCCTCCGCTCTGATAAGGATGATGGTGTCGTCGGCATACTGAAGCACCGGGCACGCACTGTCGCTCAACGGGTGAAGGACTAAGCCATCGGACTTGATGAGCTGTTGCAGGACATCGGCCACCAGAAGGAACAAGTACGGGGACAGAGCGTCGCCCTGGCGGAGGCCCCTCTTGCACTGTATCCATGGACCTGGAACTCCATTGACGAGCACCGCCGACTTGGAGGTTGAAAGGAGCATTTTCATCCATCTTTGCCATTTTGCCGGGAAGCCCATGGACTCCAAAATCTTCAGTAGGCTCTCCCAATTAACCGAGTCAAACTCTAAAGCCTTTGCGAAGTCCAGCTTGATCACCAACGTAGGTGCACGGCGTCTGTGGCAGCACTGCACCAGCTCGGTAGCCAGAACAAAGTTCTCAGAGATGGAACGACCTCTGATAAACCCGGTCTGATCTACATCGATCAGGCTGGAGAAGTGGAGATTTGTTGCTGTGGTCTTGACGTTAGCAGCTTGGTTAGGATTTTAACTGGGCAGTTTTGCAGTGAGACGGGTCTGAAGGCCGACGGCGTGGCTGCTGCTTCTGTCCTGGGAATCAGGACGATGAGTGCTTTGTTGATGCGTTGTAGGTCGATCTGTTCGTCGTGGAACGCCCGCAGGAAGCGCATGATCGCCGGTTTGGTGGTCGTCCATGCGGCGGCATAGAATCCTGGACCGACGCCGTCTGGCCCCGGGGCGCGCTGTCCGGCGACATGGCGCGAGCCGCGCTCGTGGTTTCCTCCTCAGAGAACCGGCACTTTGCACTGTCGAAATTAATTGAACATGTAAGCAGACGAATCGACCTCGCAAAAAAAAAAGCATACACCGTACCAGTGCACCAACAGTATACAGGTTAATAAACAACAGTAGTACGTTCAATCAAAGTACTGTGCTCAGTAGTACGTGTACGTGCATGCATGGCCCCTGCAGTTCATTTCTTGAAAATATGTGTACGTGCATCGGGCAATGATCCAGCGCCTGTCCCACATGTCCCCTCCAGTAGCCTCATTGCAATGGCCCCTCCAGCGCACGTTCAATCAAAGGACCGACAGGCTTGAAAATATGGCTCCTCCAGCGCTCATTGCAATGATCCAGGGGCAAGGATGGTATTTTTCTAGTCCGGTCCCACATGTCAGAGCCGCCAAACGGTCAACACCTAACAGAGTGCCGACGGAATGGCGTGAGGGAAAAGAAAAGTTCGAACGAGGGCATATAGGTGACGACCAACTTTTGAGGGATATGCAGAAGTGTGGCATCTTTTTTAAGGGTACACAGGTAAAAGCCTCAAAAAGGAGATACTAGAAAACACTAAGGGCATATTTGGATGAAGCCCTGGGCTAAAATGCCTGGCCTGCAACATTGCCTCTAGCCTGCTTGGAATGTATTTGGTTGGAACCCTGAGATATTTGCCTGGGAAGCACTTGTCTGTGTCACTTGCCTGCCACCAGGCGATAGAAATCGGTCGCCTGGCTTCTCAGTCAATCTGCCTGGACATATAATAAATGTACTAATCTCTTTCCTCTGCTCAAGGCTCAAGGCTCGAGGATCAAGAAAGATGTGACGGACTCAATATTTATTTAAACACAGGAACTTGCTGAACCAAACGCTGCCTGCTCTTTCATTCACACAGGCAAGATATTAGGGCTTTAACCAAACAAAGCTATGAAATCAGAGTATGTCTGACCAAGCAATTTTGTCAACCGTAACAGGCAGGTCCCAGGCAACTGAAATGTCCAGGCAACTTGCCCAGGGTACAAACCAAACATGCCCTAAATGCCCATCCATGCATGACCTAGCATCCATCCATTATTACCGTCTTTTGTCTTCTTTTTCTGCAGGCCGGGTAGCATTCGTTAAGTTGGCGGAAAGAAATATATTCGTGAAAGCGACGCACACTGTTGTCCGGAGATTAAACCTCCTCCTACTTGGACCTGCACTTGTTTTAGTCCGGCATGGCCACGGAAGAACAGTTGTTTCTGTAGCTGACAAGTGGCAAGCATGGCCGACGTGGAGCTTACTACTAGTCGGTCAATGTTTCTGTCATATATCAGCTGTGAGCACTGTTCGCCTAAACGGCCGTTTAGCCCGTTTACACACCGTTTAAACGCTACACGGTGGTACACCGTTTCCGTTTAATCGGTTGTTTTCACCGTTTAAACGGCCGTTTTTCCCGTTTAAACACCCGTTTTGCCCGAATAATAGGCTAAACGGTAGGTGACCGACTGTTTACCGTTTAGCGTTTAGGATAACACTGGCTGTGAGCATCCGGTTTGGCACATTAAAGATATGAAGGCACGTCAAATCGATGGTCTTCTAAACATTAGATTAAAATTCCACGGCTCATATAAAATACGTTTCAACCGGCTAGGTGAGGCAGTAGCAGTTGACAAGCATGGCCGATGCCTAATGCGTACATGCATACTGCTGGAGCCGTCCTCGCTTTACATGCATGCATCCCTTGTCGATTTGTGTGCACCATGTCCTCATTTCTGGTTCTCATCCCATCCCCATCCCCATCTCCGTTCCTCCCCTCCTCTCTCTCCTCTCCGTGCGCTCTCTCTCCTCTCCGCGCTCTCGCTCTCGCTCTCTCCCTCGCTCCCCGTCGCCACCGCCGAGGCTCCCCGCACCCTGTGTGCGGCGCAGCGGCGTCCCCCGGCACGGCGCCATGGTGCGCCGTCCAACGCCGGTGTCCGCGGCCGCGTCCGAGCCCTTGCTTTCCCCCGGCGCTGCCTCGTCCCGCCGGTCCGCGTGTGGTCGACGAAACCCTACCTGCCTCTTCCTCTCCGTCGTCGTCGGCGGCGACGAAACTCGGCGCCTGGATCTGGCGGTACCTCACCCTCTTCCTCTCCTACCCCGACGCGGGCCGCCCCCGGAGCGGCGGCGGGCGTCCTCTTTTTCTCCTCCCCCGACGCTGGCGGCTCCGGAGCGGCGACGGGCGAGCCGGCCACGTCAGGCCCCTGCGCGGGCGGCGCACCGCCGTGGGTGGCCCCTAGAGCGACGGCCCTCAGCACGGTTGCCCCCTGCGCCACGTCGTCCGGGCGCAGCCGAGTCAGAATCTGCCTCAACCTCAGTCGGCGGTAGAGGAGCGGCAGGCACCCGTGCAGAAGCACCGTGGCCGGCATAGGAGAAGTGGGCGCGGGCGGCATGTGGAAGTGATGGCGGCGGAGCACGGGATGACGTACCACAGGTACACCTCCCTTCGCCGGCGGCAGATCCGCGTCGAGACGGAGGCGTGGGAGCAGGCCGCCAAGGAGTACCGTGAGCTTCTCGCGGACATGTGCGAGCAGAAGCTCGCCCCCAACCTGCCCTACATCAAGTCGCTCTTTCTTGGTTGGATCGAGCCGCTGCGGGACCAGATCGCCGCTGAGCAAGAGCTTGTGGCAGACCCCGGGTCCCGGGCCTCGCACGGCCCCTTTTTCAACATGCTCCCTGCGGACATGATGGCTGTCATCACCATGCACAAGCACATGGGGTTGCTCATGACGGGTAGTGGGGACGGCAGTGTTCGAGTCATCCAGGCCGCGTGCCAGATTGGCGAGGCCATTGAGCACGAGGTGTGTGAATTGTTGCTTGGAGGGTGCTTCTTGACTCGGGGAATTGACGCTTCTTGTTGTTACTTGTTAGTAATGTGAAGTCCATGAACATCGGTGGAGGTTAATATAACGAATTTGTAGACCAAATAACTCTAAACGGGGAGCTAATAAGATATCTGTTCGTCTCTCAGTGAACTATTTTTCTTTCATCATGGAAGTAATCTATGGTTAGGCATCATTGCAAAGCAAAAAAAAAAAAAAAGAGTAATATTATTTTAGTCAAAGAATGTTTATATCTGCCATAGATGAACTTTGTCAATCATAATTGACAGACAAGCCTTAACTTCTTGGAGTAATTTAAGGGTAGGAGCTATTATTTTTATATTGGTACGGCAGTAATTCAATGGTGCGCTTGGTAATCTGGCAATTTCATATTCTCTGTTTGAACCCAACCTGTTAATTTTGTAGCAATTTTATTAATTTCATGTTCTCTGTCTGAACTCAGTCGTCTAAGTATGAATTTCTAACCAGTGCCCTATGTCTTTGAAGGTGCCATAAATATTATGTATTTCTCATATTTTTTACCTTGTTATTACATTTTATTTGGTTTGAATAAATTTATAGTTTGGTGTCAACTCTTTAACGCATAACCCATTTCAGTGACAATATTTTGTGTCATGGTATCAGATGCTAATAAACCATGGCATATTGGTTGTTTCATCTTTCACTAGGTTCGAATAAACAGATTTCTGGAGAAGACAAGGAAAAAAAGCAACAAAGAAATGGAAAAGGAAGAAGCTGCTGCTGGTGACACAGACATTGCCAAAGAACAACAACGTCTAAGAAAGAAAGTCACTGACCTAATGAAAAAGCAAAAGTTACGGCAAGTAAGGAAGATAGTGAAGAATCAAGATAATTCCAGGCCATGGGGTCAAGATGCTCAGGCAAAAGTCTGAATCTTATGTTAGATATTTGACTTTGTGTTGTTTTCCGCCCAACGCCTATTTCGACTTTTGACATTTCCGATTAACCTTTGCTGTTCTACAGGTCGGTAGTCGTTTGATTGAGCTCTTTATGGAAACAGCACATATACAACCACCTGCAAGCCAGTCATCAGATGGTCTGCCTGACATCCGTCCTGCTTTCAGACACGAAATGAGAACAATGGCAAAAGAACAACAGTAATAGTGTTACCTTTCCTTCCTTTACTACAAAATTGATTCTTGATGGTCCATCCATAGGTTATCTAAAAAATTTCTGCCGTTTGATTAACTCCCAGGTTTTATTAGCTGGGAAACGCTTTGATTAGACAACTATAGGGAAAAGCTGAAGGTTTATTTAATTGCATGTATACTTCCATGTGCTATTTATTAAACTGTTTTGTCACTTTTTAGAAACTATATACATAGCATACATGTGCTGAAAGGCAATTAAAGATCATTATACATTAGGACATCCTGCAGCTAAATGCTGGCGATATGCTAATTTGAACTACTTCCCATGCAATTTCAGAGCTGTACTGACTATTTATTAAAATATTTTGTCACTTTTTAGAAACTATATACATAGCATACATGTGCTGAAAGGCAATTAAAGATCATTATACATTAGGACATCCTGCAGCTAAATGCTGGTGATATGCTAATTTGAACTACTTCGCATGTGATTTCATAGCTGTACTGACAAATATATAGCCAGCTAGGTTGTAAAGATAACTAGCTTAATATTTTTTCCCCTAAATGTAGTTTGTTATTTTGCCTAACCTATATGATCATCTATTTTTAATTTAACAGGAAGAATAGTCGCAGATATGGTATGATCAAGTGTGATCCACTGGTCCAGCAAGGCTTGGATAGAACAGTTAGTTGACCCTCTTACACAAATCTTGATTTATACTGGAATGCTTTTCTCCTAATTTTGCATTCCTTGGTTACCTGGGCATGTTCTCTTGAACAGGCAAGGAACTGGAGCTGGACCTATCAAGTCTCAATACTGTAAATACAGTGTTTGCTGCCCTGTTTAGGTAACTTAAAGATGATATATCTGCTATTCTTCTTTACTCGATATTATTTGCCTCATTATGTAATGCAATATATTTGTGCAGCAAACTAGGTGTACCAATCAAGACCACTGTCTCAGCAACAGTTTTAGAGGAGGCATTGAATGGATCAGTAGAGATTTCTCAGCTTCAGCTGGGCAAATCTCTATGTAGGAAGGTTGGCAACTGCTCCTTTTTGTTCTTTATCTGTTCACTTTTTTTAACACCAGTGAGTAAGCTTTGGTATTTTTACACATGTTGGCAGGTAGAAAAGCAGTCAGCTCACTTTTATTCTGTGGACATAACAGATAAAGAAGCCAAAATGGGCTTAGTTTGCATAGTTCATTCAACTTCTAAAAGTAAATTTAAGGTTTGTTGCCAACGTGCTATTCATCCATCTTCTATGATCGTTTGACCATATAACGCCTATGTTACATCAGTTATTGTGTTTCAATTCTAAATGTCACATTCCACTAATAAATGTGGTCCTTTTTTTTATACAGAACTGACCATGTAACTTGATTATGTCAGTTAACTGATAAGCATCGTCATCTTTTTAATTGTAGTGTTCCATAAGCAACCTATTTTGTTCTTATTCAGCCTCTCCGCAGATTTTGCGTGGGGAAGGCTTGCCTCAGTTTTTCCCTTCCCTAGACCCCACTCATGTGGCAGCCTCCGGCACTGGGTTTGCCCCCTTTACTTAATATAAGTCTACCTTTTTAGTGGAAAATATTATTTCACTTCCATTGTTATTAAATTACGATAGTCGCTAGATGATCAGCTGATTCTCTTTAGTTGTTGATATTATCGCAGCGTAGAACGTTTAAATAAACCAAATACTTGATGTACTATGTAATTGCAGCAAAACAAGTTTGTTGACACTTCTCTTTTCAGCTGTTGTATTTTGAGCTTGAGGACAATGGTGGATTAAGCCTTGCTTTACAGGTGTGCATGTGTGTAGCTAGCTTATCTTTTTTGTTAGTACAGATGAAAAAAGAAGACAAAGTTCTATTGGTTACTGGCTTATCACCTGCCATTCTGCCAAGCATATGACGCCAAACATGTGAAAACAAATATTTTCGTACCAAGTTTAGATCTTGTTGATTTGGCATGGCAACCTTGAGGGCACAGCCAAGTAGCTACAGCGCACTGACTGCCATAACTATAGTATGTTAGTACCAATAATGCTTTGTTTATCACTGTAGATGTGTTTGGCATCTGTTCATTCTAAAATATAGCTAATGTGGTATTGTGGCTGAAGCAAGTCCCCTCAGCATGATTTTTGACAGTTTTGTAATGTACTAATATCGTTGGCTGGGCAATTTCACCCAGACATTATAAGTTAATTTTGTGTTTTTTATCTCAATCTCACAAGATCAGTGTTCAATTGGATGACCTGTCGGAAATATTTCTGTGGTATATTAAATCTGAATATGTTCCTTAGCATTATGTACAATCCATCCAGTAGCCTTTATTGGTCCAGAAATATTACCAAGGGTTTCAAGGGTACGTGCTATCTACATAGTCTCCCACAGTCCCACTCTCCCAGGGATGAACTGTGTGTACCTTGACTTCATTATTAAATGTTCTGTTATCCATCTAGAAGCTTTTAACTATAAATTTACCAGATACTGAAATGGACAAATGGCTGCTACCACACCACTACTCTCCAAAATGAACAGTTGAGTAATTAGCTTAAGGAATCTGATTGTGAGCACACCCTGAGCTGTTGTGAGATGCTGTCACAAAGGAAAAGACAGTAATATCTGGCCCATCAATTCTTGATGCTGTGAGAGGATGTTACTTCCCCTTGGTATTAAAGTCGGTTCTTATTGAGAGAGATCACTCAGTTGCCTATGTATTTAGGGAGAGTGTAGGTGAGGTAGGAAACATATCAATCTACTGCACTTGGATTAATGTAGTGCAGTATTGATTCAGATATCATGTCTAGGGAGCCAACCTAAGTAACTCAGTTGAGCCATTTTTGGTAAAGGGAACACAAAAACTATACAGATAGTATGTCATGGATGCACATAGGGCATCGCAAGAGAATAAAACAGACGCATCATTTAGAAAGAGCATCATAGTTACTAACTTATTTCTGAAGTTATTGCCTTGTTTGTATTAAAGTCTGCTGCTTGACAATGTTCTTCTATCCAGAAGGGGATTTTGTGAGCTTACCATGTTGTCTGAGCATGATTTCAGCTAATGTCTATTAGCCTAATGCAGGAAGATAGTGCAAAAACTGGAAAAGTTACTTCTGCGGGGATGTTCTTTCTAGGCTTTCCTGTGTATCGATTTGAACAAAATAATTCAGTGAGTATACAAATTAATGCCTTTTTGCCTCCTTTTGTTTTTCTGTGTGTTTATTTTTACAAGCTCCTATTACTACTAGGTTGTTGCTGCGAAGGATCCTGATAGTGCTTTCTTTAAAAGATTGGATGGCTTTCAAACTTGTGAAGTAAATGAACTGAAAGCAGGAACCCATTATTTTGTTGTATATGGTAATATCATTTTCTGTTGTACCATATCTAGGCATCTGTGACTATTTTACAGTATGCTGAAAAAATCAATCATTTTTCAGGTGACAATTTCTTCAGAAGTGCGAGCTATACTATTGAGGTTGTATGTGCTGAACCCTTCTCTGATCAAAAGGAGAAGCTACGAAGTGTGGAGACAAAGCTAATTGCAAAACGATCTGAGCTGTCTAAATTTGAGTCTGAGTATCGGGAGTTATGTAGTTCTCTTTGACATATTTTATTTATACAGGTTCTCCATCTACGCTGTATGGTAGTACCAGGATGTTGAACATGCTACAAATTTAGGAGCCTTTTGGTAGATATTTTCATGGCATGTGGTGATCCAACTTATTAGGTTGCACAGGTTTGTGTGACTAATTTGATATTGCATCTTTATCATATTTGTTGCAAATTTGGCACTCCATCCTTTTTATATACCTTCGGTATTATATCTAGCTGATTTAGGCTTGATTCTTTTAATCCCTTTTTATTAGGTTATATAATCGCTAGAACTTGAGCTCCATTAGCAAAGGTCTGGGTAATCTCTTTTCTTGTCTGTTAAAAAATGCCTAATAAGGTGAATTTTTTATAAATAGTAGAGTGACTGCACACGCTGCCCTCAGATCAGAGATTTATAAATTCCATGTGTTCACAATCAGAAGTGGAGAAAATAGCTAACCTATGACCCGAGTGTATGATCCAATAATGAATTCAATATTTTTTGTGACCCTACTGAACATAAGAGTCTAACTGGTTGGTTTAGCTCCTTATGAATATCAAAGTAATTCATAAGTTACAGATTACCTGATCCGAAATTAGCTCCATACATGCCACATTGATTAAGAGAGTTTACTAAGTAAGTTTGTGACCCTAAGGTATCCAGAAATTTACTAAGTAAGTTTGAAAGCACTGGACATCTTCACCTACGCAGGGTGGGTCGACAGCAGGTGGACACATTTGGTTCCTCCCCTTCATGTTACCATCAGATAAAAACAAGTCGGGCAGGTGGACACATTTAATGCCTCTCCTCCTTACCATCAGATAAAAATGATTCACCGACCATGCAGGACCATTTGTACTTACACATGCATCCATGCATCTAAGACACGGCTTGGGTTGTGTGCACGTTGCTCCCGAGATGGTCGGTGGTTGGGGTTGGTCGCTATTACTACAGCTACCAAAATTGCATCTGCATCCATGCTTGCCCGCACTCTTTTTTAGCCTCTTGTCGGAACCTTGGCTTGCAGCCGTATTAGTCATTAATGGCCTCGGACATCGCTCACCTCGAACGCATAGGACGTGCATTCATGCATATCCTGTTTGTGCATTATTGTGCCGTATTGCTGGCAGATACGCCATCCACAGGTGTCACGCGTGTCGTAGTGTGCATGGCCTACTCGTTCTTGTTACAGAGTTAGGTCTACACTGTGGCTTTGTGCTCCACGCTCGCCCGTGAGTCACGTCAGTAGTGACCCACGTCTCCTCATACCCTTTTTCTACGCTCTTGTCGGACCCTTGCCCTGCAGTCGTACTACTCAGAAATGGCACTGCACGTCGCTCGCCTCGAATGTGCGGGATTTGGTCGATTCGTTCGTAGTGATCCCGCGTAGAAACCCTAGTGAACCGCGCTAGGACCACAGACCGCTCCGCCTTTATAAGCAGAGCCTGGCTTAGCGATTGGTACCACCACTCGGCGCACTTTAGCTCGCTTAGGTTTTCCCTTTGAACAAGCTTTTTGCTCAGCCCTTCTTTGTAGCCACCGCCAGAAATGGCAGGAGCCTGGGTTAGTAGTTACTACCTGAACGTTGAGGGTTTTCCTAGAATCCTGCATGCCACTCTACAAAAGCTCAGAGTCAAAGATCATCCTGAGTATGAGGGTCGTGAGTATGAGAAGCATGGCACCGATCGGTGTGAGGTTACCGTCTACATTGGGAAGAGTGAAGAGTTCCCCGACATCACCGAAGCCTGGAGTGTGACCACAACCAGGTTTAGCTTCACCGACACCTACCAGGTTGTGGCCCGCAAAGCCTTGCGGTACATTTGCCAGCTCTATGAAGAGCCCATTGCCCGTACCCCCATGAGGTTCTTTCCACCCTTACATAGGAATCGGCGGGCATGGAGGGCTCGCATGGAGGCTTTACAAGGGCGGGATGTGCACAAGAAGATAGTCCTACCATGGTGCACTTGACCACATACCTGCTTGCTCTAGATGAGCAGTACGACCGGCAAGCCTTGGAGCTGAGGGCGTGCCTCCAGGCGCGCCGAAGAAGCCGAGATCTTCACTCGGATGCTCCAGGTGCAGCTCGCCGAAGCGCATGCCAGTGCTGCAGCTGCTGAGAGCCGAGAGACTGCCATGTCAGAAGCTCTGAAGGAGGCCGAAGATCGACATGTTCATCAGCTGGGTGAGGCCTATCTATTCACTAGGGCCAAGCGGATGACGCTGGTTGATGAAAGGCAGGATGCCCCGATCTTAGAGGGGATCCCTATCCACCCACCTGAAAGAAGGAGAACCGATGATGCAGAACCGCCAGCACCTCCACCTTCGGAAGTGTTAGAAGTAGAACTCTTGGTTCCTCTCACTCAGCCATTGCCACGAGAAGATGCAGATCCATAGCCAGGGCGGTAGAAGAATCTGCCGAGCATAGGAATAAAGATGCAGTGGTTCCAAGGTAGATTAGTTGCCTTGGGATGTTGTACCCGTAGTAGTAGTGCTTTTCGTCGCTGTCCTCCTGTATTGTACTCTTGCCGTTGTTGTTGGCCGTAGTTGTTGGATGCATGTTGTAGTTTCGCCTATGGGGAGTGGATCCTAATTCACTTTTTGTAAACTCTCACGTTAGGAGAAGTACTTGTGCTAGTAGTTTTTGCTATTTCCACCTATAATGTAATCCTACCCAATATTGTGCTTTAAATCTAAGTGTGTTAGTTGCTTGAGCCCAACTCCATCAAATACTTCTTTCCACTAACATGTCATTGATTTGTTGGCCTAGAATAGACACAATGTAATGACAACCAACTTCTATGTTCATTTACAATATTGAGACCAACCTTCCGTACCAACACGATGAGAAAACATATTAGACATACGAGCCATATTTCTTCAGAATTTTTCCTATACCAAGCACATCACCCGCAGTGAAGCAGCGGGCAGCAGTGGCTAGTGAACATGAGGGCACGAGATTGAAAGTTACCTTGGACGGTCGCATGTTCAAGCAACTAAATAATGCGCTACGAGTAGCCATCAGCTTACTGGTAAAGCAAATCCTTCTCTTGCAGACCAATGCAAAACATCTCTGTGCCATGGCCATCACACAAAGAAGAAATCTTTTGTTTTTCCTTCTTCTTCTAGAAGAAAGAGGAACCAGAAGGTGACGAGGCCATATCTGGTCTGGTGTTTCCAAGCCCATATATATATATATATTGAAAACACAGGGGCAGTCTCCCGGATACTCGTAAGAAAGGAGGTGGGCGCCGGGTTCGAGCCTGGGTGGCGTCGCTCTCACCTGGAGCGCTCGACCAAACGAGCTAGCGCTCGTTCCCCCAAGCCCATATATACACCTGACCTTATGGCGTTGGCGACTCAGGCAGCCTACATCGGCACACCGTACCCACCAGCAGGCTACCATCATCTCCCATCGCAACCATCGGCGATCGTCGACGGCGGGACTAGATGGACCGGAGGATATCCAAGGAGGAGGGCGAGGCGATGAAGCTGACGACTACAGTGTTGAATATAATATGGGCTTAGCCCATATAATATTTAATGATTCAAATAAAACTCTATGGTGCGTAACATTAAGCGTTGTATGGTTTAATACCATACGGGGTTTTGACTGAACGTTGACTCAGCTTATATGGTTGGAAATTATTCATCTAAATTGAGAAGCTGAGAAAAGGACAATGGCGTGCCACACGCGCGCATGCGCCCGCCGCCGCCGGACCGTGGCCGTGGCCGTGGCCGCGTGGCGAGGCGGACGGGCGTGGCCAATCTTTTGCCACTTAATCCACATAACAACAGGAGTTACTCCCCTTGATGGTGGAGGCAAACTGATTACGGCAGTTACTGTCTCTTTCGCTTCCATCTCCTGGGATTCTCCGCCCTCTCTTCTCCCCGTCCATATATCTGTACTTCCGTCAGTCCAGATCCCGTACTTCCGCTACCACTCCCGAGAGAACCATACTTCCGCATCCTTCTGGTTTCCCCATCCCGTACCTCTGTGCGCACGGAGTAGCGGGAGAGCAGGTGCCTCCGGAACCCTCGTCCGCCAGAGAACCTTGCATGGGGTGCGTGACGATTAGGTTTTTGGGGAGCGATCCGCGACTGCTCGTCCACGTACATCTTCTTCTCGGTGATTGCCTACGGAACATCAAGGCGTCTTCTTCCTGGTGATCCGTTCGTAGGACTGCACTGCGAACGTCGTCCTGCACCGACTGTGGTCCATGACTTCAAGCAACGCACTATGTCGACTAGTGCGAATGGAGCCTTCGATGCCCTCGGCATGGGACCCTCCACTGGGTACACTCTAATCTATGTGATTACTGTACTTGCTGCTACTGTGTTCATCTGTATGTTATCACTGCATGCTGTAGTGTTCATTAGAGATATACATATGCACATATATGCCGTCACGAACCTACTGATGTTACTTTTCTGATTTAAACTAATAATGAAAATGCCTAAATTTCTAACAATCCAAAAACCTAATAATAGGTAATTTTCTGTCAGTGGTTTTGTTGTTGCTTTGAAGACAAATATTTTGATGGCAAGAATTTCATGATATGGCGTGCCAAGATGGTGTTGTGGTTGACTGCAATGAACTGCTATCACGCCGCACAGGGGAAGCCTAAATAGTTTACTTCTGAGGAGGAGCGAAAGTTCTTGGCTGCCGATAACCTAGTTTCGAGGCGGCGTGATTAGTGCACTTCATCCCAAGTATGAGAAAAACTACATATCTTGCACATCAGGCAAAGAGTTATGGGATGCTCTTGAGGCAAAGTTTGGGGTTTCTGATGCTGACAGTGAGCTGTACCTTATGGAGTAGCTGTATGACTACAAAATGGTTGAAAACTATTCTGTGGTCGAATAGGCTCATGAGATACAGGCGCTAGCGAAGGAACTAGAACATTTCCCATGTTTGTTGCCCGACAAGTTTGTGGCCGGCGGTATAATCGCTAAGCTGCCACCTTCTTGGAGGGATTTTGCTACTTCTCTAAAACACAAGAGACAAAAGTTTAGCATGGCTGAGCTTATTGGATCTCTTGATGTTGAGGAGAGGGCGAGAGCAAAAGACAATCGTGGAAAAGGAGTTGAGTCTTCCACCGCCAATATAGTGCAGAAGAAAAACTCATTTGCATCTTGTAATAAAAAGAAGAACATGCAAGAGAACAACAATGCAAAGCCTAAGCAGGACTGCACAGTTTAAGAAGAAAAACAACAAGAAAGGTGGAGGATGCTTTGTTTGCGGGAGTGATGAGCATTGGGCAAGTGCGTGCCCTAGACCGCAAATATAAGCAAGAAAAGAAATCCGCAAACATGGTAATTAGCGAGACTGAAGGAGGAACATCTAGTGTATGGTAATTCTTTACCTTTTGTTCTTTCATGTTGTCTTTCACCTGAGTGGTGGATGGACAGTGGTACTAATATTCATGTGTGTGCTGATGTTTCTTTGTTTATTTCCTATTAGGCCGGCAGGAGTGTAGCCTTGCTAATGGGAAACGGTTCGCATGCACATGTTCTTGGTGCTAGGTATGGTCGTTCTGAAGTTTACTTCGGGAAAGACAGTGCTATTAAAGAACGTGCAGCATGTCCCCTCCATCAAGAAGAATCTTGTTAGCGCTTCTCAGATGTGTTGCGATGGCTTTAAAATTGTGCTTGAGTCCAATAAATGTGTTGTGTCAAGACATGGAACATTTGTTGGAAAAGGTTATGATTGCGGAGGCTTGTTCCGCTTATCTTTGCTTGATGATGTGTATAATAAAGTGGTGAACAATGTTAATGTTTCGGATGAGTCGAATATATGGCATTCATGACTTTGTCACATTAATTTTGGCTGTCTCACGCGGCATGCAAATCTGAATTTAATCCCGAAATTTAACTTAGTCAAAGATTCTAAGTGACAGGTGTGTGTGCAATCGAAGCAACCACGCAAGCCTCACAAGGCTGCTGAGGCGAGGAACTTGGCACCATTAGAACTAGTTCATTCTGATTTATACGAAATGAATGGCGAATTGATTAAAGGCGGTAGATGATACTTCATGACATTTATAGATGATTGCACTAGATTTTGCTACGTGTATTTATTAAAAACAAAAGATGAAGCGTTGCATTATTTTAAAGTCTGTAAAGCTGAGGTAGAAAATCAACTTGAGAAGAAAATCAAGTGTTTACGGTCCGATCGTGGGGGAGAATATTTCTCAAATGATTTTTCTGAGTTTTGCGCGGTGCATGGAATTATTCATGAGAGGACGCCACCATACTCACCACAGTCCAATGGGATTGCTAGAGAGAAAGAACCACACTCTAACTGATTTGGTTAATGCCATGTTGGAGACTGTAGGACTATCTAAGGAATGGTGGGGTGAGGCTATATTGACAGCGTGTCATGTCCTGAATAGAGTGCCCACAAAGAACTAAAGAAATCACACCATTCGAGGAATGGGAGAAGAAGAGATTAAATCTCTCTTACCTGCGAACTTGGGGTTATTTGGTAAAGGTGAATGTGCCAATAAACAAAAAGCGAAAGCTTGGACCAAAGACTGTTGATGGTGTCTTTCTTGGTTATGCAATTCACGGCGTGGGTTATAGAACTCTAGTGTTCCTGAGATGGCTATTGATACAATCATGGAATCTAGAGACTGCTACTATTTTTTGAGAATGAGTTTCCCATAAAAAATGCACCTAGCACAACTGGTCATGAATTTATAATTCTCCATGAGCATGAAAATTTTACTCCGATAGAACAAATTGAGGAACCCTATGTGCAAAATCCTGAGGAGGATGACACTATAGTCACTAGGAAAAGCAAGAGACAGAGGACTGTAAAGTCTTTTGGTGATGACTATATTGTGTACCTTATGGATGACACACCAACTGACCATTGAAGAGGCATATTCCTCTCCTAATGCTGACTTATGGAAGGAAGCAGTACGGAGTGAGATGGATTCTATTATGTCTAATGGAACTTGGGAAATAGTTGATCGTCCCTATGGGTGCAAGCCTATAGGTTGCAAATGGGTGTTCAAGAAAAACTTAGGCCTGATGGTACTATTGAGAGGTACAAGGCAAGGCTTGTAGGCCAAGGGTTATACTCACAAGGAAGGTGAGGATTTCTTTGATACTTATTCACCGATTGCCCGATTGACCACAATTCAAGTTTTGCTTTCCCTGGCAGCCTCTTATGATCTTATCGTTCATCAAATGGATGTTAAGACAACTTTCCTAAATGGAGAGTTGGAGGAGGAGATCTATATGGATCAGCCTGATGGGTTTGTAGCAAATGGTCAAGAAGACAAGGTGTGTAAATTATTAAAGTCATTATACGGCCTAAAACAAGCTCCTAAGCAATGGCATGAGAAGTTCGATAGAACTTTAACATCTGCTGGCTTTGTTGTGAATGAAGCTGATAAATGTTTGTACTATCGGTATGGTGGGGGTGAAGGAGTCATTTTGTGCTTATATGTTGATGACATACTGATCTTTGGATCTAGCCTCAAAGTGATCGAGGAGGTGAAGGAATTTCTATCTAAAAATTTTGAGATGAAAGATTTGGGAGAGGTTGATGTTATTCTTAATATCAAGCTTCTAAGAGAAGGTGATGGTGGGGTAACTCTATTACAAACCCACTATGTGGAAAAGGTACTGAGTCGCTTTGGGTTTAGTGACTATGCACCCGCTCCTACACCTTATGACCCTAGCGTGCTATTGAGGAAAAATCAGAGAATAGCAAGAGATCAGTTGAGATATTCCCAGATCATTGATTCGCTCATGTATCTTGCTAGTGCAACAAGGCCTGACATCTCATTTGCTGTGTGCAAGCTGAGCCGGTTTGTGTCAAACCCGGGAGATGATCACTAGCGTGCTCTTGAGAGAGTAATGCGCTACCTAAAAGGGACCATGAGCTATGGTATTTGTTATACCGGACATCCGAAAGTGCTGGAAGGCTATTGTGATGCCAACTGGATTTCTAATGCTGATGAGCTTTATGCCACAAGTGGATATGTGTTTTTGCTTGGAGGTGGTGCTGTTTCCTGGAAGTCTTGCAAGCAGACTATCTTAACGAAGTCTACAATGGAAGCAGAACTCACAGCATTAGACACTGCTGGATCTGAGGCTGAGTGGCTTCGTGATCTCCTTATGGATTTACCGGTTGTTGAAAAACCCATACTGGTTATTTCTATGAACTGTGATAACCATACTGTGATTACAAAGGTTAACAGTTCCAAGGATAACATGAAGTCCACAAGGCATGTTAAGACACGACTAAAATCTGTCAGAAAATTGAGAAACTCTAGAGTAATAGCGTTGGACTATATCCACACATCTAACAATATGGCAAATCAGTTCACTAAGGGTCTATCACATAATGTGATAGAAAGTGCATCGAGAGAGATGGGTTTGAGACCCACTTGAAATTTACTATAGTGGTAACCTGTTCTATATGATCGGAGATCCTGTGAAGTAGGACGGTAAAACAAGCTAGTAGTAAATTGTGAGGAAAGATCCTTAGTAAGACTCATTTTTATGCATATCTTTCCTTTCTGTAAGGCAGGCTAGCTTTTGCCTTAATGTGTTCCAAGTGGCTTGTCAAAGAAAAGATGTTGTCCTACAGAATATCTTTTGAGGAACACACCTATATGAGTCAGACTGCTGGTCACAATCTATGAGATTTGGGTGATCTCTAAATACTCATGAAAGGCACTGAAGTATGACTTATATGCTTCAACTAGAGGGGATGTCTTTTGCTGCCTAGTATCAGCTAAGGACTTTAGCTGACATTCACCTCACACAAAACTGTCAATTCAAGGCTTAGTCCATTGTTCAGTTGTGACTGAGTGAAACTATTGTTCTAGATGGATGTTCAACTTAATAGTCTCCATCGAAACACTGGTATATAAAAGAAATGTGGTTCTAAGACTACTTTGTTACAAACCCTAGAGTTTGGTGGGGATTGTTGGATATAATATGGGCTTGGCCCATATAATATTTAATGAATCAAATAAAACTCTATGGTGCATAACATTAAGCGTTGTATGGTTTAATACCATACAGGGTTTTGACTGAACATTGACTCAGCTTATATGGTTGAAAATTATTCATCTAAATTGAGAAGCTGAGAAAAGGACAATGGCATGCCACACGCGCGCGCGCGAGCCGTCGCCGCCTCTGGCCGGGCCGGGCCGAGTCCGAGGCCGTGGGCGTGGCGTGGCGAGGTGAGGCGAGGCAGGCAGGCGGGCGGGTGGACGTGACTAGTCTTTTGCCACTTAATCCACATAACAACGGGAGTTACTCCCCTTGATGGTGGAGGCGAACTGCTTACGGCAGTTACTGTCTCTTCCGCTTCCGTCTCTCCATCTCCGTCTCCTGGGATTCTCCGCTGCCTCTCTTCTCCCCATCCATATATTTGTACTTCCGTCAATCTAGATCCTGTACTTCCGCTACCACTCCCGAGAGAACCATACTTCCGTAGCCTTCTTGTTTCTCCGTCCCATACCTTTGCGCGCACGGAGTAGCGGGAGAGCAGGTGCCTCCAGAACTCTCATCCGCCAGACAACCTTGCATGGGGTGCGCGGCGATTAGGTTTTTGGGGAGCGATCCATGACTGCTCGTCCACGTACATCTTCTTCTCGGTGATTGCCTGCAGAACGTCAAGGCGTCTTCAATCCTGGTGATCCGTTCGTGGGACTGCACTGTGAACGTCGTCCTGCACCGACTGTGGTCCACGACTTCAAGCAACGCACTATGTCGACTAGTGCGAATGGTGCCTCTAATGCCCTCAGCATGGGACCCTCTGCTGGGTACACTCTAATCTCTATGATTATTGTACTCGCTGCTATTGTGTTCATCTGTATGTTATCACTGCATGCTGTAGTGTTCATTAGAGATATACACATGCACATATATGCCATCACGAACCTGCTGATGTTACTTTTCTGGATTAAACTGATAATGAAAATGCCTAAAGTTCTAACATACAGCACCAGGCGCGTGTTCCTACGTAGCTACCCTGCTGCAGTGGGACTGGTCGCCCACGCAGGACGATGACAAGAAGGACGGCCTAAGCCCCGCGCACGCGGAGGCTGCCGCCGGGAACAGGGCAGGATCATGCCGACGACGACGAGTGCTATGGCTGCAGCAAGTAGTGGAAGAGGCAGGTGGTGGCAGCCGTGACCGAGTGGGGGGAAGACAAGCCTGCTGCTGCTCCGGAGGGCCAAGAAGCGCCTGATGCTCTACCTGATCGGCTGCCACCACCACGGCCACGGCCGCCGCGCACTGCCCTTCCCGTCAGCCGGTGGATCCTGCACCGTCACCATGCTCACCTCCAGATGATCGATCCATCACCGTGCACGCACTGGCATGCATCATGTACTATGTGGTCGATGATCGATTCATCAGGTTGGACCACGTCTTCCTCTTTGTATAGTGTACTACTCTGGTTGATTGGCGGCTGCGTGCGCTCCGAAATTGAATTAAAAATGCAATGTACTCATGCTACCAAAAACTTGATTATATACATACCACAGGTAAATAGGGTCTATAGCAGAGCTATTAAATTAAGAATTTTGCTCCTGGCAGCCCTTCCAAAAAAGTTTGTACACAGCTTAAAGCAACTAAATACTAACTAAATCATTCATGATTTTACTCATGGGTCTAGTGTATGGGCCTCTAGATACACACCCTAAGCCCTGCACATGTCCTCCACTCGATCTAATTATTTTGGATCCAATCCACTGCTATTTTCCTTGGTCATGTGTGATGTGCTGAGTGATGCTGAGCCAGCTGGCCGCCGCCTATGTTGTACGGCATGCTCGCGCCTTGCCGCAGCGCCGGTATAGACTGCTTGGCCGCATGCCATTTTTTTAAAAGTAATATTTTCTAATGAGTAATTGCCAATCTAGTGGATGTTTAAAATGAATTGTAATTTTAGTATCCTGTCGGCTGCCGAAGAGCCAATAAGACCCTCGTCAACAGTTGGAGGGCCAATTGAGTCCTGTCGGTACCTCAATCGCCGCCTCGGCTCAACGGGTGCATAGAACCCTTTCCATATCGGCCTTATTTTTTTCGGTAGTCATGTCGACCATCCAGCGGCCGACACGATTTTATCGACTGTGGATGGCCGACAGGTCCTAAAATATTTATGACCCGTCTTCCTTCTCGCACCTCCTCCTCTCTCTCGCATCTCTCTCCCTCTCTCCGCCGCCACCTCTTGTTCCACGCACAAGAGAGAGATATATATATAGAGAGAGAGAGATTAGAGGTCACACGTGCGCCTTTGAAGGCGTGGCGGCCCGCCACCGCCGGTCCCATCTAGGCCACGCCATGCCACCTGTATCTTCCCCTGCCGCTGCCCCGCATCACCTGCAGGTAAGGTTGTTCTACCTTTTTTGCATTGATTTGTAGTTAGATGTTTATTGTTGATTAGGATTTGCACTTAGATATATTTAGTTTTTGGGTAATTCAGTCTTTGTTGATATTTCTTAATGACTATTGGAGGATTCCACAAGCGCATAGAATTATCACGTAGCACTTTCGCTCGGTGAGTACCGAGTGTCGAATTTATATTTATCCCACAGGAAGGCGGAAAGCTAGAATTTATATTTGGGCTAGGTGTTACTAGGTCTAAGCTGATCCTAGGTTGGTGAACGATAGTAAAGGGTGACTGTGAACTACCTAAACTAACTACTAAATACAAGCTACACTAGAGATAGCTAGGTGGGAGAGCGAGCGATTTATCTTTCTAGTAACTAAGGTAAACAAATGACTTAGGAGAAAATGCGATAGTACTTTGGGGCACAGCCCACATACCAACTAGGAGAGTTAAATAGACAAGGTCTATGACTGAGCCCTACTGATTTAATAACTAGACCTATCGTGGTGGAATACAGAGGATGGACAAGGCTGTCACTACTAGCCACCTATCACAATCTATCTAGAGGCCTAGCCGTATCCATAGGTAATCTATAGCCTAAGCACCACGTTTAATCTATAGGCTTATGACTTTGAATCCGAGCTCTGATGAAATGAGATCAAAGCACCCTAACCAGACTGGTGGAACTAGGTACTAAACAATAGTTACTAATTAAGAGATAACATATGCTACTAATGCCAAACAATAAGCAACTAAGATCACTAATGATGAACACTAATGACTAAGTACTTAAATAAAACAAAGCAATAATACTAGAATAAAGTATTAAAATAAGTACTGAAATAAAGCAAATGCTTAGATGAAAGAATTACAAAGGTGCTATACCAGACCTAGAAGACTCTTTCGAACTCTGAGAGAAGCTCCTGCTCTTGCTCTACTCCACTACTAGACTACTACTCTATAGCTAATGCTAAGCTAGAAAGCTAAGAGAAGCTTGGAGAGCTTCGAAATGAATGGGGGCATCTTTCCACCGAGCTCCACACCCTCTATTTATAGTGTAGAGAGGCATGGGGGGTACTTGTAGGCAGCAGGGAGGTTGGTGGCCACAGGGGGCCCGAGTGGTGGCATAGGGGCGCTGGCCGACCCTTGGATGCACCGTCTTTGCATCGAAGGGTGCCTGGTGGCTCCTCCAAGTCCTGTTGTGAAGCTAAGCACATGGTGAAATTCGATAGGTATGGTGGTTGGTAAGTCGGTGGAGGCTCCCAAGTCTATGACAATAGGCCCATGGATCCACCGTGAACAAATCTTGTTCGTTGATTAAACCGCCTTGAATGGAAGCTTGTGATTGGCTCTAGAGCAGCTCCCACGGATCAGTGACATGGCAGGGCCACTTGGGGGGCTGGGCGGCACCCATGTGGTGCCGGGCGGCTGCTACCAAGTGGCCCCTGGCCTCCTGTCACATCTACTTGCTCCATGTATCCATGTTTGTCACCATTTTGGCCAATTTTTTGCCATATTTCCTACATACAAATAATTTCTACAAGCACAAGTGGAAATAGGTGAATTATAAATAAATTTCTTCACATGTGATGATGATTTACCTCACTTTGCCATGCTTTTGGGTGGAATGTTGATGGTCAAAATGGGTGTTATTGATCGTCAACAAGCTCCCCCAAGCTACCCCTTTGCTGTCATCAGCAAAGATGCAGGTTTAGCATGGAATAGGTGTTGGATCAGGAGTTGCTACTATGTAACACCCTGCAAAGACTTGTATACAAACAAATACTATCTCTTGAGTTGAACATGTTAGTACTTAGAAATTTCACCATAAGTCTTAGCAATGTGGGACTTATAGCTTTCACCTTGACACAAGCAATTGCAAGAATGTGTAGCTAGATAGATACTTTTTGCCTACTTTGGTTTAGCTCAAACTTCCTAGAGGTTTTCAACAGATTTGAAAAGAAATCTTGCCTAAGTTCCTCAGATGGTACACTCAAGTCACTCAATGGTGTTTAAAATCCTCACCAAGGCCATAAATTTTAGCCTCAATTTCTATCCTAAAGCTTATGTGGAGCTCAAGGTAGGGGGTAAAAGCATAGCTTACTTGAATTGAATATATTGCTAAGTCTAAGTCAAACATGGATCATAAGGAGCAACAAATCATACAAATTGATCAAGATGTGCATGTGTGTGGCATATTTGGTGGAAGTGGTACTCCTTTGAGAAGTTTTCCTTCTCTAGCTTCTTTGAGAGGGCATGGCTACTTTCTTTTTCTCACTCACTCTCTCTCTCCCTCTCTTGAACACTAGAGCTTTTTGCTCTTTCATTCTTTCTAACTTTTTTTTCTATAGCCCATGCCTCTCATTTTTATGTAAGCTAGCTAGAGAGGTAACTTTGATTCTCATAGAGCAATAATGAATGGAAAGCATATGTGGTTGCGTATCCCTAGTGTAGAAATAGCATAAATATGTGGGTGTATGTGATCTTGATCAAAATGCATGAAAAGTTTCTCTACTAAGATCAACAAGGCTTGAAAAAGTTCAAGACAAACAAGCAGCTTTTAGGGTGGCTTTATCATGTATGAATGAGCATGTATTTGGTTATGGTAGGAATTTATCACATTGAGGAACTTCTAGCAAGAGAGTTTTAGCATTTTGCAAAACAAAACTCCAGGTTGTTTTTACCATTCCTCAGATAGGTTCAAAGATTTACCCTAATCTTGGCTACAAGATATCTCACAAGTGCCTATTCTTGGTTCTAGCAACTGCAACCCACAAAAGCATTCAACTTAAGATGAACTCTAAGTTTATCATGCTCAAAACTTAAGAAGTATAAGGTTGTATAACAAGATTTTGCAAAATATCACAGAGCAACTATTCATCATTTCCAAATAATTTTTATTATCATGTTATTAGAGTAGAGTTCCTCTCGAGACAAATTTAAGGCACTCCTCGCTACATTCTATGATCATGAATATTGAAATGTTAAGTAAACAAGAATGTAAAGAGAGGGTTTAAGATTTCCATACCTGAGCAGGGAGAGATATCTCCCCCAAGCTTGCCTTTTGCAAAGGAGCTATACCAGACCCTAGAAGACTCTTCTAGGACTCTGAGAGAAGCTCCACTCTTGCTCTACTCCACTACAAGACTACTACTCTATAACTAATGCTAAGCTAGAAAGCTAAGAGAACCTTGGAGAGCTTGGAAATGAATGGGACATCTTTCCACTGAGGTCCACACCCTCTATTTATAGTGTAGAGAGGCATTGGGGGGTACTTGTAGGCAGCAGGGAGGTCGGTGGCCACTAGGGGGCACCTAGGCGGCGACATAGGGGCACCGACCGGCCCTTGGATGCACCGCCTTTGCATCCAAGGGTGTAGGTTGCTCCTCCAAGTCGGTTGTGAAGCCAGCACATGGTCAAATTTGGTAGGTATGGCGGTTGGTAAGTCGGTGGAGGCTCCCTAAGTCTATGACAGTGGGCCCATGGATCCACCAGTGAACAAATCTTGTCCATTGATCAAACCGCCTTGAATGGAAGCTTGTGATTGGCTCTAGAGCAGCTCCCATGGATGAGTGACATGGTAGGGCCACTGTAACACCCTAAATGTTGCTTCTCTTGAAATATAGCGAAAATCATTTAATTTTGTATTTTTATGCTCATGAAAACATGGACAAATAATAAATTTTCATTAGATTAAAATTTATCTTAAGGTAGAAACATGTTTGTTGCAATCATGCCAGTCGCACCTTGTGTTTCTATGTGCAAAATGTGTTTTTTTTAAATACGTTTAGGAGACGAATATCTATCTTTAGGAATTTTCTAGCTTCTTTCTGGTATTTAATTCCTACCTCCTTCACCTTAATCTTTATGTTACAAGTTCCCAACAATCTTTTCATGAGCTACAAATACTTTATTTGGGTTCATCATGTTCCAAAGTGTTTCTGGGAATTTTCCCCAAATTTTCGAAGGTCTCGGAGTATTTTTCGTGGCTCAAATATCAATTCTGGACTTTTCTAGAATTATTTTTATTTCGCAAAATTAATTAATTCCGAAAATAAATAATATATCTCATTTTCCATCCAACTCTCAAAGCACATGTGCAATAATCCTAATAAATCTCAAAGGCCCATGTATTTATTTACTAATGGGCTTTAATGATTATTTAGGTCTATTAGTAAACGTAGAGGGTGCAACATCAATTAGTACGATATTGCTAGTTGACGTAGATATAGGGAGTTTTTCTCCCTATAATTATGTATCAACCCCTTGGGTAAAGCACACCAAAACTACCATAAGGGGAGGCCCTAGGTTGGGAAATCCCTCAGTGTAGTAAATTAGATTTTTCTCCTCCTCTCACCGTCGCCGTTGTCACCGCGCTGCTCGACACCGTAGACCCGCTGTCGACCATAAGAAGGCCCAATGTGAGGTCGCCGTCTTCTCCTCTTATTCCCTGTGCTCTCGGCTCGTCAAACCATGGCCTCTAGGACCCAAACCAAACGCTCCGGGGAGCTTCTCGCCGTCGGTAATGGAGCTCCACCGTGCCAATTTTCCTCTTCGGCCGGTGACTCTATCTCCCCCTCCTTTCTAATCTAGGCCATCCAGATTCAATCCAATGGTCCAAGATCACCCGTACCCCTACGTCGGGTTTATTTGCAAAAGAGCCCCTGTAGTTTCGCATCATATAACCCGTAGTCCATGGCGCACTTCCTAGAATACGTTTTCCTATTCCTGAAAGTGTAGTTTCTTTCTAGTAGATTCAGAATACGTTTTCTCTTCCAGAAAGCGTAAAATCCCTCTATTAGATTCAGAATACGTTTTCTTCTTTTGAAAATGTAGTTTCTTCGATTAGATCCAAAATATGCTTTCATTTATTTATAGTTTTGACACTAGTTTTAATTAGGCCATAAAATCTTCGTTTTAACTCCATTTTGATCCATTCAAGTGTGCTTAGATTAGTAATTGAGTAATCTACATGTTCATCCTATTGTTAAATATATTTAAACTTTTGAAATTCGAGGTTAGATTTAATCTATTATTTTATTAAAGGAAATCTTGTTTAATTAATAATTTTTTTGTTATAGCTCTGATTAGAGTGCTTTCCGCGTCTGTGTGTTCGTAGTAACATGTAGAACATCTTTAAAACCTTTTTACCTATTGTTTATTTTGTTTGGTGTATTGTTCTAATTTAGATCTATTGTTTGCTTTGTTTGCTTGATCATGTGTTTATGTGGGCTTGTGGATAAACTTGTTGCCACCCTATTGCTAAAATTGTGACTCATTAAAAGCTAATCACAGTTAACCAGTGTCAGCCTTTTGAGCCTCATGAACCCCATGCTATATTTGTTGAGTACGACATGTACTTATGCTTGCTTTACTTTTTAAATCTTTGGAAAAATCCTGGATGGGTACTAGATTGCTAGTCTGGAGGAGTTAGGCTTGTGATCAACCAGTTAGTTGTCCCTGTGGAATTGGAGTCTTCACCCGAAGATCGGAGTTGTCTTTCCGCTGTTTGTTGTCTAAGGTTATATATTTATACTAAGTACGTTATATATTGAGCACTGTCTTTTGATATTACCGTTATTTATAACTATATGTGAGATTTGACTTCCTGGACTCACATATGGTGTGTATCTAGTTTTGTTCTTAAAACCGAGTGCTACATCCACTTGGGGGGCCAGGCGGCGCCCATGTGGGGCCGTGTGGCACTGCCAAGTGGGCCCTTGGCCTCCTGTCACGTCCACTTGCACCATGTGTCCATGTTTGTCACCATTTGGGCCTATTTTTGCTATATTTCTAGCATACAAATAATTTCTACTAGCACAAGTGGAGCTAGGTGAATTATAAACAAAATTCTTCAGATGTGATGATGATTTATCTCACTTTGCCATGCTTTTGTGTGGAATGTTGATGGTCAAAATGGGTGTTAGTGACCATCAACAGTCTCTCTATAGTTTGATTTTAGTTGTTAGGGTTATTGGTAGTTAGTGTAGATAATGATTAGATTAGGCTTTTATTTTTGGTTAGTTTGAATTAGTGTAGACTATACATAGATTATTGTTAGTTTAAGTTTAGTTGTTTGTTAGGTTAGGGTTAATTGTATAATATAAAATGTTCGAGCAATATTAATTAATGATGAATTAACTAAGTGTGTTGTAATACTGGACCAGGAATGTTGTCCGATTTAGTGCCTTTTAGAATACACTATGTCAATGGTGAAATCATTTGGGGGGAGAAGTGGGTAGACCTCAGCAAGTTCGAATTCTTTGACACACAACTCAATTTGCTGCCAGATTATAGCCAGAAGCAAGTTTTAGCATGCTTGGCTGCATGAATACTTCGATGTTCTGCCCTCCCAATAACATTTCAGGATTAGTATGTTGGTGCCTAAATTGTGAGAGAATGGATGGAGGTGGGAGTTGTGTGAGGCAAGTAACACAAAGAAATGGAAATTACTTGTGTGTAAGGCGTTGGAGCTTGGTTATAACAATATCATGCTTGTTGATGAGTTGCTCGATGGAGGTATGCAGGCTGAGGGTAGCAATACATGGCCATTATAGGAGAACTTAGAGGCCACAAATGCTGAGTAGACCTATGTTTGCGATCATGAGGCGGTTCAGAACATGACACAGGATGCAAAAGAGGAAGAATATGGTTGGCAGATGGAAGCCGAGCACGGTGAGGCAGTTGACAAAATCATCGAACAGATGGAGCCTAACGATGCCGAGCACCTCGCCTTTGTGGATGAATTTGCTAGTAGGAGGTTCGATGACAAAACCGATATCCCAAAGGATTGGACTCACATCACACCAAATGCAATGACGGTCGATGATGGTCATAATTTGTCACGGGAGTATTAATTCAAGGAAGGAGGTTAGGCAAGGGCATATGTTTCATGACAACGTTCATCTGCAACATTGTTGGTATTTCCTATGCTCAAGTAGAGAATCTGCAAGCGCACAGAATACTATTGTAGCACTTCACCAAGAGCATTCCAATGTATCGTCATTTTTTATTTATTCCACAGGGAAAATGGTAGCTAGGAATGATAATAAATGAGATATCTTAGTTTTACCACATCTTAGTTATCAATAGTGTAGTGGGGGTAATCGAATTTGGATAGGAAGAGTGATGAAACAAGTCCAAGACACGAAGATAAAGATAACTTAGAAAGATAACTAGACATGAGCTAGATGGGAGGACAACAAGAGAGTATAAGGTTCCAATGATCCAACCTCTACTTCTATGGCTCTATCTTAATCAGAGAGTGTAGCAAGTAGATTGAGTCCACACAATGGGTACACAAGGCGAAAGATGAAACAAGAGGACAAAGGTCTTGCCCGAAGCAACTAACTTTTTATGGGGCCTTACTGGTTTTTATTATCTTACCTAAGAACACGTGGTGCAATACAAAGGCTAGATATAGCTGTCACGACCTACTAGCTACCATAAACAATCCATGCGACAAGCAGCACCACAAGCAAGATATAGTATAAACACCACATTTATATACTTCAAAATCTAAAACAAAGGTTAAATTGTTAATAAATAGAAGTAGCATCTGTATAAACACCTTATTTAGTTCTCACATCACATAACTTTAATTTTAATTCCAATACTTTACATTCCCACATCAAACTCATGAATATGTAAAGTTCCTGTATATGTGGCATACCTTTAGACAAATATATAATATCCAAATTCAGGGACATTTGAATCTGGCCAAGAAGTAAATTAATCATAGAAAAGAAGCTAACATTCTATGACATAGTATAATACTAGCAAGTGCAACATGCAGCACAAATGTGTGCACATCTCATACATCAAACATGTTCCATAGTAGAACTGTAGAAACATAATGCAGCTCGAACTGTAAGAAACTAGATATAATTTTTATTCAAAAAAGATAGATGTAACAAAAGTATAAATATTCATAACATAAGCTCTAGATTCTTGCTTTCTTTTATCCCATGGCCCATTGATCAACATTTCCCTTCTTGGAGTTGTCACCATGTAGTCAACACTACTTGAATCTAGCCACTAGATTGTCATCCAACCCGGCCTGTATGGTGGAGCCATCAGATGTACGAAGAGCGGGACCCAACCGTAGGGCCAGGTCAATGTCGGGCTTGACTCCAACAGGAGTTGTCCTCGGAGCAACTCTGTTATGGTTGTCTCTCACGAGACTTGCTTGATGTGACATGAAAGGACTTCCAGCATAAGCAAAAATAGTTTTGTAGCTTGACCAAGGTACCTGCTGCTTGGTCTGGTTTGGCCCTTGTGGCAAGACTCCATCAGCAGATGATGAACTTGGTTGAGCATCATTGCATAAGAAAAAATATGTGTGGTCTGGATAATACTTAATGTGCTCAACAGTCCCCTTAGGCATGCCGGCCTAGACATGTTGTTTGCAGTGGGAAGCCATGGCTGGTTGGGAACTAGACTCCTTGGTGCATTGTAGGCATACAAATGTGGGCCTAGCTAGTTCTCTCTTCTTAAGATCTGATATTATTTTGGTTAGGCAAGGTTTTGGAGGAGGCTGATGGGAGAAGTAGGCCTTCCATGATTGATCCTCCATGGAAGGTCTACTAAGCAAAGAAAAAGGTGTTGATTTCTGCCTATAGATTCTACATGTGCCTCTACCATAGTATCATGGCTTCTTATAAGAGGAGGTGGGGGTTGTTGAAGGGTGGAGATAATTGAAGATTAATGTCCAAGCAAGATTTTGCCTTCGTATCTTCACATATTTTAATTTCAGTTCAATGATTTCCGTTAATGTTATAGCTCTCCGAGTCGCAGATCACTTCAAATATCGAAAATATAATAATGGCGTGTGGCATATAGAGATATTTCACTTGAATGAAATAAATGGGTCGAGATTCTAGAGATACAACCACAAATATACAAAATCTATAAGATATGGTATAAGAGTGAAGATGGTATACATTTAATTATATATCCTAGTCAAAAGTTTGATCTAGTGACATTCTTCATTTAAACCTGTAATCTTAATTAGATGACAATTCAACTACCACAGTGAGCATGCGCTTGAAAAATCTTGGATTTGTACGACCATAAATGATAACTGTGATTTCAAATTATATGGACTATCATGACTAGCTAGAGACATTAATTGTATGAGGTACTGGCACCTAGAGCGTGAGCTCTCATTTAATGTGGTGAATATCAGATATCCTAGTAGTTGATACGGATGATTATTTAGGCCAATCCCAACCCAAACACCACAAAATAGCAAATTTCTATCCCGACCATCTAGAAGCTATTGTTACCACTGCACTATATCTATCCATAGCCTAAGGGCGTTCCCAACAACTATCAAATCTCTAGCTGAGTAGACTTGGTGGAAGGTTCGGATTGACGTGGCGGGGAGAAAACGAGAAAAAAGTGAAACGCTAGCGACTTCTTCAGCGCTAGTGTGGAGCCTATTAAAGCGAACACAGATAGGTGCATATTGCTTTTTTTACTCTGGCCGCCAATCACAGTATCCGAGAGAGAGAGAGAGAGAGAGAGAGAGAGAGAGAGTAATTTATTATTAACTAACATTGACATATGTGTGCATGTCTGATTTGGTCCTGTGGCAGCTATCGAAATCGATAGCACCGCTGCGGATGCCCTAAGCAACTATGCAGCCACTCATCATTCTTCCCCACCAATCACGAATAAACAACCTGCTTCCGGTGCAAAATTTGATAGTGCATTAGTTTTTTTCCTTTCAAAACATGTCTTGCATGAGATCTGATCGCTTCCACTCTCCCTTCTCTCTCATTTATTATATCATTATATCACATAAAAAAATCCAAGGTGGCACCACAGTTGCTGCCTGAAAACCATTAGAGTTGGAGCATTACGAATATGTACCCTTATATTTATCTCATGCTGGTCTTTACTGTGTTGTGTGGATCAATGTTTATTTCTTGACAACAACAGTGTAACATGGATAAATTAGTGTAGGAGCTGCAATGTATCCATGTCCATCAGAAGCTGGTTATTAAATATATGAAACCATTGAAAGCATGCACGGAGTCAATATCGAATTTCAAATAAAGAAGTAAAGAAGCACCTCATTGCACTAAAAACGAGATTCAAAGTGGTTTGTAAAAACATATTATGTACCGCCTCTGCGGATAGTACCCTAAACCGTTGGTGACACAACATTTCATCTTGGCGGGAGTTCGAGGTTTTTTCCAGGACGTTTTGGTGCCTTGGCGGAGGCAAAAGCGAAGACAAAAGACCTGGACCGACCTCATGACTCAGAGTGTGCAACACATTGAACCCTAACTGCTCGATAGCTGCTTCTTCCTCCAAGTCCTTATAGTGGTCGGTACCATCCCTGGGCGCCATCGTGAGAAGAATTTTGGCTTCTAGTAGAGGAGGCTACAACGGGAGATCTCCAAACTCATATACAAATTCGGTATGAGCTATTCTCTCGGTGTAGTTTTATCTTGAGTTACTATATTAGTGCAGAACTTCCGAACCAACATATGAACCTTTGGAACTTCTACAGGTGACTATAATTCCGCTTTTTGAGTTGTGAATTTTGCAGGAATCATCTATTCAACCCCTATCTAGGTAACATCTTGGTCCTTTCAAGTTATGGATTGACCTAACAGTGACTTATGCCATTGGATCCACATACCACAATTAATCGGTTCTCTACTGCCAAATTAATCTAGCTACCCCATCGCTTCGGGTTATAAATAGATCCCTTAATGTGCTCATGTAGTCCACATATAGAGGAACCCATGTCCAGAGATAGATTCATTCTAAGTTCATGTAGGCTGCCATGTCTAAAAATAGCTTCATTCTAAGTTTTCTATGAACTTTTGTAAGAGAAATCTTATATCTAGGAGAAAACACCCCATATAATCCTTCCCTTCATAGTCAGGTTGGTGCATGAGAGATACCAGAAGAAAGTTACTGAAGACAGAGCCACGAGGAATCTAAAACATTTTGTTTTGAATGCTAGCGTGATCCGATTAGTTCTTAGGTAGCATGGACTTAGGGAAAGGCTTTGGCCTAGTCCATTCTCCTAGCTGTAAGGATCGTGTGCCCATGATCATAGATTTTAGTTTTGTTGATTTAGATGACCATGCAAAGCTTAGGATTAACATGTGTTCTAAAGATATGTTAGACAGGTTATAATAGGTCTTGATGATGTAACCGAATGAGTGGTGTGAAGATTTGCAAATAAAAGGAACAAAAATAAACAAGTGTAGGGAAAAAGCAAGCACCGGATGTCCAGTGTCAGAGGGAATGCACACGTCAGACGATTGATGAGCATAATCACCTAGGGAAGATTGATTCATTGGACGATCGGTGAGAAGAAGTGCACATCAGCGGATCATTTGATGCACACCAGTGAGTTGGCCACTCCGAAGTCTAGTTCGACAGAGAGCACCGGACGATTCGACGTAGGAAAAAGGGGCAATAGCAGATCATCCGATGATGATCAGTAAGATGGTGAAAAAGATATTACGCTCACCAGACAATCTAGTGGTAGTTGAAAATGCAGTAAGTAGATCATCTGATGTTTGGAAAAATCCAACAGCTAGTAACATCATTCGGACTCAATCTACATCTTTCATAATTGTTCCTCAATAAGAGTCAATTGGATTGGCTCACAAAAGACATTACAATCATAGTTGTATGAGAAGAAGAGTTATGCCACTTGCAATAAGCATGAGTTTTTAGTTCATAAAGCATCCATAAAGGATGTGTCAATAAAATAATGCATCTATTTTTAAACGTGTCGTCAAATATTCTATCACATTTGGTATTTCATCTCCTCTTGACAATTTCTTTGAATCGGCTTAAGTGAAGGACAAGTAATAGATTTAGCTTGCGATGTTCATACAAATTCAGCAACAAAACAATAATTAGTTTCATTGTAAGCTATTAGAAAGGTACTCAATGGTATGAATTTTAGGACGATGTAGGACTTATGAGGTTCTCTATCATCTTTACTTCTGCTTTCAACAGTCGAAGCTTTTTGGAACAATTGATTTTAGGAAATCATAGTGTGATTGGTATGGTCTATTGGTAAGTATTTCTCCACAGTTTTATTTGTACCCCCAGCAGGCTACCATCATCTCCCATCATCCCCCAGTAGCCTACATCTGCACAGCATACCACCAGCAGGCTACAATCTCCCATCGCAACCATCGGCGATCGACGACGGCAGGACAGATGAACCGGAGGATATCCATGGAGGAGGGCGAGGCCGTGAAGCCGACGAGGAGCTTCCGCTATGAGGACTACAGCACCACGCGTGTGTTCCTGCACAGCTACCCGCTGCAGTGGGACTGGTCGCCCGCGTAGGACGACGAGAAGGACGGCCTGAGCCCCGCGGAAGAGGAGGCTGTGGCCGGGAACAGGGCGGATGCTGCCGATGGCGACGAGTGCTGCAGCTGCAGCAGGCGGTGGAAAGAGGCAGGTGGTGGCGGCCGTGACCGAGTGGGGTGAAGACAAGCTGCTGCTGCTCCGGAGGGCCAAGAAGCGCCTTGCGCTCTACCTGATCAGCTGCCACCACCACGGCCACGGCCGCCACGCGCTGCCCTTCCCGTCGGCCGGCGGATCCTGCACCATCGCCATGCTCACCTCCAGATTCTCGATCCATCACCGTGCACGCACGGCATGCATCATGTACTGTGTGGTAGATGATCGATTCATCGGTCGGTCCACGTCTTCCTCTCTTTGTAGTGTACATATATATACTACTCTCTATTTTGATTGGCGGCTTCGTGCTCTCCGAAATGAATTGAAATTAACGTACTCATGCTACCAAAACGTTGGTTATATACATACCACTGGTAAATAGGATCAATATAGCAGAGCTATTAAATTAAGAATTTTGCTCTGGTAGTCATTCCAAAAAAAAGGTTGCATACATCTTAAAGCAACTAAATACTAATTAATTTTTTTTGAGAAACACTAAATACTAATTAAATAATTCATGATTTTATTCATGGGTCTTGTATGGGCCTAGATACACACCCTAAGCCCTGCGCATGTCCACTCGATCTAATTATTTTGGATCCAATATACTACTATTTTCCTTGGTCATGTGTGATGTGATCGTGTGCTGAGTCACGCTGAGCCAGCTGGCCGCCGCCTGTGTACGCCATGCTCGCGCCTGGCCGCGGCGCCGGTATAGACTGCCTGGCTGCATGCCGATTTTTTTTAAAATATAATATTTTATAATGAATAATTGCAAATCTGGTTAACGTTTAAAATGAATTGTAATTTTAGTATCGTGTCAGCCTTTGAAAAGCTGATAAGACCCCTATTGGCAGCTGGAGGGCCGATTGGATCCTGTTGGTAGCTCAATCGCTGACTTGGCCCACCGGGTGGATAGAAACCCTTTCCACGTCCGTCTTATTTTGGCCTGTAGTCATGTCGACCATCTAGCGGCTGACAGGATTTTATCGGTCCGCGGATGGCCGACAGGGCCAAAAATATCTACTACCATCTTCCTTCTCGCGCCTCCTCTCTCTCGCTCTTACCGCTGCCGCCACCTCCTGTTCCACGCACGAGACAGACAGACAGAGAGAGAGAGAGAGAGAGAGAGAGAGAGATTAGAGGTCGGACATGTGCCTTTGAAGGCATGGTAGCCGCCACCGCCGCCGCCGTCGACGGCCCCATCTAGGCTATGCCGCGCCGCCCCCATCTCCCCTACCGCTACCCCCACCTCGCCTATAGGTAAGGTTGTTCTTCCTTTTTTGCATTTTTTTAACAATATGATTTGTAGTTAGATGTTTATTGTTGATTAGGATTTGTACTTAGATAGATTTAGTTTTTGGGTAATTTAGTCTCTATAGTTTGATTTGATTTGTTAGGGTTTTGGAAGTTAGTTTAGACTATGATTAGATTAGGCTTTTAGTTAGGGTTAGTTTGAATTAGTGTAGACTATGGATAGATTATTGTTAGTTTAAGTTTAGTTCTTTGTTAGGTTAGGATTAGGGTTAGTTTTTTAGCAGGTTAGGGTTAGTTGCTTTGTTAGGTAAATTTCTTAGTTTAGGGTTAGTTGTATAATATAGCCACTAGATTATAGCCACAAGCAAGTTTTAGCTTGACTACATGAATATTTTGGTGTTCTGCCCTCCCAGCAACGTTTCAGGATTAATATTTTTGTGCCAAAATTGTGAGAGAATGGATGGAGATGGGAGTTGTGCGAGGCCAGTAACACGAAGAAATGGAAATTACTTGTGTGTAAGGCGTTGGAGCGTGGTTATAACAATATCATGCTTATTGATGAGTTGCTCGATGGAGGCATGCAAGCTTAGAGCAGCAACACAGTTATATTACAGGAGAACTTAGAGGCCACAATTGCTGAGTAGACCTATGTTTGCGATGAGGCGGTTCAGAACATGACATAGGATGCAGAAGAGGAAGAATATGGTTGACAGATGGAAGCTGAGCACGGTGAGGAGGTCGACAGAATCATCGAACAGATGGAGCCTGATGATGCCGAGCACCTCACCTTTGTGGCCGAATTTGCTGGTAGGAGCTTCAATGACAAGACCGATCGATATCCCTGTGGATTGGACTCACATCACACCGGATGCCATGACGATCGACGATGGTCATCATTCATCATGGGAGTATTCAAGGAAGGAAGTCAGGCAAGGGCATATGTTTCATGACAAGGTTCATCTGCAACATTGTTGGTATTTCTTATGCTCAAGTAGAGAATTCTACAAGCACACACAGAATACCGTTGTAGCACTTCACCAAGAGTATTCCAATGTATCATTATTTATTTATTCCCTAGGGAAAGCGGAAGCTAGGAATGACAATAAATGAGAGATCTTAGTGTTACCACAACTTAGTTGTTAATAGTGTAGTGGGGGTAATCGAATTTGGATAGGAAGGGTGATGAAACA
Organism: Miscanthus floridulus; assembly: GCF_019320115.1. Taxonomy (NCBI): domain Eukaryota; kingdom Viridiplantae; phylum Streptophyta; class Magnoliopsida; order Poales; family Poaceae; genus Miscanthus; species Miscanthus floridulus. Next base: position 50,987,357 of record NC_089598.1, on the reverse strand, counting down.
AGTCCAAGACACGAAGATAAAGATAACTTAGAAAGATAACTAAACATGTATAGCTAGATGGGAGGACAACGAGAGAGTATAAGGTTCCTATGATCCAACTCTACTTCTATGGTTCTATCTTAATCATAGAGTTGTAGCAAGTAGATTGAGTTCACACAATGGGTACACGAGGCGAAAGATGAAACAAGAGGACAAAGGTCTTGCCCAAAGCAACTAACTTTTTATGGGGCCTTACTGGTTTTTATTGACTTACCTAAGAACACGTGGTGCAATACAAAGGCTACATATAGCTGTCACCACCTACTAGCTACCATAAACAATCCATGCGACAAGCAGCACCACAAGCAAGATATAGTATAAACACCATGTTTATATACTTCAAAATATGAAACAAAGGTTAAATTGTTAATAAATAGAAGTAGCATCTGTATAAACACCCTATTTAGTTCTCATATCACATAACTTTAATTTTAATTCCAATACTTTACATTCCCACATCAAACTCATGAATATGTAAAGTTCCTGTATATGTGACATGCCTTTAGACAAATATATAATATCCAAATTCAGGGAAATTTGAATCTGGCCAAGAAGTAAATTAATCATAGAAAAGAAGCTAACATTCTATGACATAGTATAATACTAGCAAGTGCAACATGTAGCACAAATGTGTGCACATCTCATACATCAAACTTGTTCCATAGCAGAACTGCAGAAACACAATGCAGCCCGAACTATAAGAAACTAGATATAATTTTTATTCAAAAAAGATAGATGTAACAAAACTATAAATATTCATAACAGAAGCTCTAGATTCTTGCTTTCTTTCATCCCATGGCCCATTGATCAGCATTTCCCTCCTTGGAGTTGTCACCATGTAGTCAGCACTACTTCTTGAATCTAGCCACCAGATTGTCATCCAACCCGGCCTGTAAGGTGGAGCCATCAGACGTACGAAGAGCAGGACCCAACCGTAGGGCCAGGTCAATGTCGGGCTTGACTCCAACAGGTGTTGTCCTCAGAGCAACTCTGTTATGGTTGTCTCTCATGAGACTTGCTAGATGTGACATGAAAGGACTTCCAGCATAAGCAAAAACAGTTTTGTAGCTTGGCCAAGGTACCTGCTGCTTGGTCTGGTTTGGCCCTTGTGGCAAGACTCCATCAGCAGATGATGAACTTGGTTGAGCATCACTGCATAAGAAAAAATATGTGTGGTCTGGATAATACTTAATGTGCTCAACAGTCCCCTTAGGCATGCCGGCCTGGACATGTTGTTTGCAGTGGGAAGCCATGGCTGGTTGGGAACTAGACTCCTTGGTGCATTGTAGGCATACAAATGTGGGCCTAGCTAGTTCTCTCTTCTTAAGATCTGATACTATTTTGGTTAGGCAAGGTTTTGGAGGAGGCTGATGGGAGAAGTAGGCCTTCCATGATTGATCCTCCATGGAAGGTCTACTAAGGAAACAAAAAGGTGTTGATTTCTGCCTATAGAATCTACATGTGCCTCTACCACAGTATCATGGCTTCTTATAAGAGGAGGTGGGGGTTGTTGAAGGGTGGAGATTATTGAAGATTAATGTCCAAGCAAGATTTTGCCTTCGTATCTTCACATATTTTAATTTCAATTCAATGATTTCCGTTAATGTTATAGCTCTCCGAGTCGCAGATCACTTCAAATATCGAAAATATAATAATGGCGTGTGGCATATAGAGATATTTCACTTGAATGAAATAAATGGGTCGAGATTCTAGAGATACAACCACAAATATACAAAATCTATAAGATATGGTATAAGAGTGAAGATGGTATACATTTAATTATCTATCCTAGTCAAAAGTTTGATCTAGTGACATTCTTCATTTAAATCTGTAATCTTAATTAGATGACAATTCAACTACCATAGTGAGCATGCGCTTGAGAAATCTTGGATTTGTACGACCATAAATGATAACTGTGATTTCAAATTATATGGACTATCATGACTAGCTAGAGACATTAATTGTATGAGGTACTGGCACCTAGAGCGTGAGCTCTCATTTAATGTGGTGAATATCAGATATCCTAGTAGTTGATACGGTTGATTATTTAGGCCAATCCCAACCCAAACACCACAAAATAGCTAATTTCTATCCCGACCATCTAGAAGCTATTGTTACCACTGCACTATATCTATCCATAGCCTAAGGGCGTTCCCAACAACTATCAAATCTCTAGCTGAGTAGGCTTGGTGGAAGGTTCGGATTGACGTGGCGGGGAGAAAACGAGAAAAAAGTTAAACGCTAGCAACTTCTTTAGCGCTAGTGTGGAGCCTATTAAAGCGAACGCAGATAGGTGCATATTGCTTTTTTACTCTGGCCGCCAATCACAGTATACGAGAGAGAGAGAGAGAGAGAGTAATTTATTATTAACTAACATTGACATATGTGTGCATGTCTGATTTGGTCCTGTGGCAGCTATCGAAATCGATAGCACCACTGCGGATGCCCTAAGCAACTATGCAGCCACTCATCATTCTTCCCCACCAATCACGAATAAACAACCTGCTTACAGTGCAAAATTTGATAGTGCATGTCTAGTGCAATAGTTTTTTTTCCTTTCAAAACATGTCTTGCATGAGATCTGATCGCTTCCACTCTCCCTTCTCTCTCATTTATTATATCATTATATCACATAAAAAAATCCATGGTGGCACCACAGTTGCTGCCTGAAAACCATTAGAGTTGGAGCATTACGAATATGTACCCTTATATTTATCTCATGCTGGTCTTTACTGTGTTGTGTGGATCAATGTTTATTTCTTGACAACAACTGTGTAACATGGATAAATTAGTGTAGGAGCTGCAATGTATCCATGTCCATCAGAAGCTGGTTATTAAATATATGAAACCATTGAAAGCATGCACGGAGTCAATATCGAATTTCAAATAAAGATGTCAAGAAGCACCTCATTGCCCTAAAAACATGGTTCAATGTGGTTTGTAAAAACATATTATGTATCGCCTCTACGGATAGTACCCTAAACCGCTGGTGACACAACATTTCATCTTGGCGGGAGTGCAAGGGTTTTTCTAGGACATTTTGGTGCCTTGGCGGAGGCAAAAGCAAAGACAAAAGACTTGGACCGACCTCATGACTCAAAGTGTGCAACACATTGTACCCTGACTGCTCGATAGCTGCATCTAGCTCCAACTCCTTACAGTGGTCGGTACCATCCCTGGGCGCCATCGCAAGAAGAACACCGGCTTCTACACTACTAGAGAACAGACTTTAGAACGATGTCCCAATTTAGCATTAGCCTCGGCATTTTTTGCCCCCGGGACTAAAGGACCCTTTAGTCCCGGTTGGTAATACCAACCGGGACTAAAGGTCCCTGCCCAACGGTCGTCCGCGGGGCAGGGATCTTTAGTCCCGGCTGGTATTACCAACCGGGACTAAAGGTTTACCTTTAGTCCCGGTTGGTAATACCAGCCGGGACTAAAGCTTTTAGTCCCGGTTTGGGTTATTCCCCGGGAATAAAGATTAATATTTAGTCCCGGTTTGGACCCCTAACCGGGACTAATTATCCCGGCCTATAATTCTGCTCAATTCTTCCTCCCCGAGCCCGAGCCATTCCATTATTCAAACTCACTGCCTCTGTTCTTCAGCTTGCTGTTGTTCTTGCACTCTCCCCCTCCATTGGTGTTGCTCTTCGATTTTGGAGGTAACAAACTTAATCCTCTTATGTTTTATCAGTAGCTTATCTCATTTTGCAATGTAGATGCATGTGTAACTTTATATGTTGGACTTTATTATGATTTTATATGTCATTTTTAGCTCAAAATCACATGATGATTTGCATATATGTTTGGATAAACAAAAGTTAAATTAGTTCATCAAAATCACGCCTCGCTCGTCCTCGCTGGAGCACGCGCCATTCTCGTCCCCGGTGGCTTACGTGATCTTAGAATTAATTTTTCCATGAAATGAAAAACTTAGAAAATTGTTAGAAAATTGTAGAAAATCCGTACTAGTTGAACTTGCGGACCGTGTTCATCTCGGCGAGCATGTTCTCTGCCGAGCGGTAACGGTTGTCAAGGAGGAGCTTTGATTCTACGAGGGAGAGCGGCAACGGTCGTGGAAGACCGTGTTCCCTTTCTCGTAGAATCGGAGCTCTTCCTTGGCCAAGTACGGTGCCGTCCGGTGGAGAAATGCTCGTCGAGATGATCACGTAAGCAAGGTCAACTAGTACGGATGGTTATTTATTGAAACATGTTTTTGAGCTATAATTTGATGGATATTTGAAAATATGAAATTTACACTAGTTTGCAAAAATAAGTATAGAAAGTAGATGACAACTGTTACTGGATCCTCGGCCTCTCGTTCGGTTGCGAAACGACTGAGGCCAGAACTCCCTCTCATTATCTGCGGCAAGTGTAAGCAGAAGATTGTGATGGAGTACCGAGTCAAGAGACAGGGACCCAACAAGGGTCGTGTTTTCTACAAGTGCCCGGATCACGATGTGAGTTTCTTACGCATTTTATAATTATGGCTAATTGACCTGCTTTTCTTGAATATTTTTGACTAAATATTTTTTGGCTTTAATTTCAGTGGGAGGGCAATGGATGCGATGGTTGGTACTGGGAGGAAGATTATGCTACATACGTGCAGAATTTGGGTGCGCTTGAGGTAGCGGATGCTGCTGATGAGGCAGTGAGCCAGCAGGAGAAGCTTATTGATATTCAACAGAAGAATGATTTGTCTGGTTTAGTTGCGTACGATCACAAAATAATTATGTTACTGAAGTGCATTGTAGTTTTAGTTTGTTTAGTGATAGTTGGGATTGCTTACGTTGTAGCCAGGCTTAGTTAATTAATCAACCGTGTGTGTGTCATTTATGTTGTGTAATAAAATACTTAATTATGTTCAAGGTTTTCATAATTTGTCGTGTAATACAGATTATGTCACGCCATTGGATGTACAATGCCGATCGTCGCTCCCAAGACTTTATAGAGGGCTTGCACTATTTCTTAGGTGTGGCCGAGGCAAATAAGCGGGATGGTTTCATATGCTGTCCATGTGCCCTATGTAAGAATTTAAAGGAATATTCAAGCTCAATGAGTCTTCATTCACATTTGCTTAAGTCAGGTTTCATGTCAAACTATATATGTTGGACTAAGCATGGAGAAAGCGGGGTCATGATGGAAGAAGGTGAAGGAGAAGATTTAGACATTGATGACATTATTGCTTAGTATGGTGCCTTTGATGATACTACAATGGGGGGAGATGAAGAAGAGGTAGCGGTAGAAGATGATCTCGGTGATGCTCTTGGCGATGCCATTCGTGATGCACAACAAGAATGGGAAAGTGAAAAAGAGAAAGTTAAGTTGGAGCGCATGCTTGAGGATCATAGGAAGTTGCTATACCCGATGGCCGAAGAGGGGCAAAAAAAGCTGGGTACAACACTGGAATTGCTACAGTGGAAGGCAAAGAATGGTGTATCCGATAAGGCATTTGGGAATTTATTAAACCTCATAAAGAAGATGCTTCCGAAGCCAAATGAATTGCCCACCACTACGTACGAAGCAAAAAAGGTTGTCTGCCCTTTGGGATTAAAAATCCAGAAGATACATGCATGTCCTAATGACTGTATCCTCTACCATGGCAATGAATACGAGAATTTGGATGAATGCCCGGTATGTAAAGCATCGCGGTATAAGATCAGGCGCGATGATCCTGGTGACGTCGAGGGTGAACAACGTCCTAGAAAGAAAATCCCTGCCAAGGTTATGTGGTATGCTCCTATAATACCACGCTTAAAACGTTTGTTCAGAAATAAAGACCACGCAAAGTTGTTGCGGTGGTATAAAGAAGACCGTAAGGTAGACAATATGCTGAGACACCCAGCTGATGGGTCCCAGTGGAGAGCGATAGATAGAGAATTTTCAGAGTTTGCAAATGAGGTTAGAAACTTAAGGTTCGCCTTAAGTACAGATGGTATGAATCCTTTTGGACAGCAGAGCACTAGTCATAGCACTTGGCCAGTTACTCTATGTATCTACAACCTTCCTCCATGGTTATGCATGAAGCGGAAGTTCATTATGATGCCGATCCTCATCCAAGGTCCGAGGCAACCTGGCAACGATATTGATGTATATCTGAAGCCATTAGTTGAAGAACTTCTAGTTTTATGGAACAAACCAGGTGTACGTGTCTGGGATGAGTACAAACAAGAACACTTTGACCTACGAGCAATGTTGTTCGTAACCATCAATGATTGGCCTGCTTTAAGTAATCTTTCAGGTCAGACAAACAAAGGATATAATGCATGCACACATTGTTTTGATGACCTTGACAGTATATATTTGAAAAGATGTCGAAAGGTCGTGTACCTTGGCCATCGTCGATTCCTTCCTTTGAACCACCAAGTAAGAAAGAAAGGGAAGCATTTTAAAGGTAAGCCAGACCACCGGAAGAAGCCTCATAACCGAACCGGGGAAGATGTACTCGCAATGGTCAAGGATGTGAAAGTAGTATTTGGAAAGGGACAAGGCAGTGAATCTGTTCCCAAAGATGCTAATGGACATGCACCCATGTGGAAGAAGAAGTCCATCTTTTGGGAGCTACCCTATTGGCAAGTCCTAGAGGTCTGCAACGCAATCGACGTGATGCACCTGACAAAGAATCTTTGTGTGAACCTGTTAGGATTCATGGGTGTGTACGGGAAGCCAAAGGATTCACTTGAAGCACGCCAGGACTTGCAGTGCATGAAAGAACGAGACAACCTTCATCCAGAGAAGACAGGTGATGGACGTCATTACTTAAGTCCTGCTAGCTACACGCTTAGCAAAGAAGAGAGGGACAGCATGTTCGAATGTCTAAGCAGCATCAAGGTCCCATCGGGATTCTCCTCCAATATAAAGGGTATAATAAATGTGCCAGATAAAAAATTCCTAAACTTAAAGTCCCACGACTGCCACGTGCTTATGACGCAATTGCTTCCAGTTGCTTTAAGAGGAATTCTACCTCCACATGTACGTCTAGCCACCGTGAAGCTATGTGCATTTCTCAATGCAATTTCTCAGAAGGCAATCAATCCAGTGGAACTAGCTACTCTACAGAACGATGTGGTTCAATGTCTTGTCAGCTTTGAGTTGGTGTTCCCTCCATCCTTCTTTAATATCATGACACACATCCTAGTTCATTTGGTGAAGGAGATTAGTATTCTTGGACCTGTGTTCTTACATAACATGTTCCCCTTCGAGAGGTTTATGGGAGTCTTGAAGAAATATGTGAAAGTCCGTTCTAAGCCTGAAGGAAGCATCGCCCAGGGCTATGGAACAGAGGAGGTCATTGAGTTCTGTGTTGACTTTATTCCTGACATTGCTCCGATTGGCGTTCCCGAATCACGACATGAGGGGAGACTCAGTGGTAAAGGAACTTTAGGGAAGAAAACATATATTGGCATGGAAGACGATTATTTCAATAAAGCACACTACACAGTTCTTCAGAACTCGTCATTGGTGCATCCGTACATCGAGATACATAAGGAGTTCTTACGATCCAAGTTTCCAGGGAAGACTGAAGCTTGGATTAGGTGTCAGCACATGAAAGTTTCAGTGGTTGGTTGCGAAAAGAATGTCAAGGCGATGACAATATTGATGAGCAACTGTATTTGTTGGCTAGGCAGCCATCGTGGCATATCCTCACGTACCAAGGGTACGAGATAAATGGGAATACATTTTACACAGTTGCCCAAGATAAAAGGAGCACCAATCAAAATAGTGGTGTTCGCATAGATGGCACAGATCCAAATAGGAATATACAAACATATTATGGCCGCATAGAAGAGATATGGGAACTAGACTACGCACCTAATTTTAAAGTCCCTTTGTTCCGGTGCCAATGGGTGAAGCTGACCGGAGGAGGGGTAACAGTCGACAAAGAGTATGGAATGACAACAGTGGACCTCAACAATATTGGATACAAAGAGGAACCATTCGTCCTTGCTGCCGATGTGAGTCAGGTGTTCTATGTGAAAGACATGTCTACAAAATCAAAGAGAGGAAAAAACGAAGACATCAACTCAATGATCAATGAGCCAAAGCGCCACATAATTCTTTCTAGGGAAAATAAATATAGTAGGAATTGAAGACAAGTCAGACATGTCAGAAGATTACGAAAGAAATGTCCGAATTCCACCCTTCATAGTGAAGAAAGATCCAAGCATCATGTTAAATGATGAAGACACTCCATGGTTACGACAAGATCATAACCAAGGGTCATACGTCAAGAAGAAATTCACTGTTGTGCCCGCATGATACAACGATGCATGTTTAATATATTATGTTTTAGAGACGGATATTATGTAATATGTTTTCGGAACCCTAGATTGTCTAAAATTGAAAAGTTTTGAATACCAAGTTTGTTCATATCATCAATATCTACAATCCTTATATAGACCATTTTTTCATTTGAGAAAGCTTGAACAAAATGTAGTTCAATTTTCACAAGTGTGTGACATAGTTTTAGAAAGTCTATAAGAGATAAGGAAAATTGTGACTAGTGTTTGATAAAAATTTCTCAAATGGGAAAATGATCTATGTAACAATTGTAGATCTTGCTGAGATGATCAAACTTGGTATTCAGAGTTTTTTCATCTGAGGTCATTTAGTGTCTCATTTGAGCAAGTTTGACCAAGTCAAATTTGGTCAAATGAAAAAACAACACTTTGACCCTAGTATTATGGACTCTAAATGACTTCGAATTGAAAAGTTTTGAATACCAAGTTTGTTAAACTCAAAAAGATCTACAATTGTTGTTTTGGTCAACTTTCCATTTGAGAAAGTTTGGACGGTTCAAATTTATGATTTTTAAATTTCGACGCCTACAAACTAGTTTTCGGAACCCTAGATTGTCTAAAATTGAAAAGTTTTGAATACCAAGTTTGTTCATATCATCAATATCTACAATCCTTATATAGACCATTTTTTCATTTGAGAAAGCTTGAACAAAATGTAGTTCAATTTTCACAAGTGTGTGACATAGTTTTAGAAAGTCTATAAGAGATAAGGAAAATTGTGACTAGTGTTTGATAAAAATTTCTCAAATGGGAAAATGATCTATGTAACAATTGTAGATCTTGCTGAGATGATCAAACTTGGTATTCAGAGTTTTTTCATCTGAGGTCATTTAGTGTCTCATTTGAGCAAGTTTGACCAAGTCAAATTTGGTCAAATGAAAAAACAACACTTTGACCCTAGTATTATGGACTCTAAATGACTTCGAATTGAAAAGTTTTGAATACCAAGTTTGTTAAACTCAAAAAGATCTACAATTGTTGTTTTGGTCAACTTTCCATTTGAGAAAGTTTGGACGGTTCAAATTTATGATTTTTAAATTTCGACGCCTACAAACTAGTTTTCGGAACCCTAGATTGTCTAAAATTGAAAAGTTTTGAATACCAAGTTTGTTCATATCATCAATATCTACAATCCTTATATAGACCATTTTTTCATTTGAGAAAGCTTGAACAAAATGTAGTTCAATTTTCACAAGTGTGTGACATAGTTTTAGAAAGTCTATAAGAGATAAGGAAAATTGTGACTAGTGTTTGATAAAAATTTCTCAAATGGGAAAATGATCTATGTAACAATTGTAGATCTTGCTGAGATGATCAAACTTGGTATTCAGAGTTTTTTCATCTGAGGTCATTTAGTGTCTCATTTGAGCAAGTTTGACCAAGTCAAATTTGGTCAAATGAAAAAACAACACTTTGACCCTAGTATTATGGACTCTAAATGACTTCGAATTGAAAAGTTTTGAATACCAAGTTTGTTAAACTCAAAAAGATCTACAATTGTTGTTTTGGTCAACTTTCCATTTGAGAAAGTTTGGACGGTTCAAATTTATGATTTTTAAATTTCGACGCCTACAAACTAGTTTTCGGAACCCTAGATTGTCTAAAATTGAAAAGTTTTGAATACCAAGTTTGTTCATATCATCAATATCTACAATCCTTATATAGACCATTTTTTCATTTGAGAAAGCTTGAACAAAATGTAGTTCAATTTTCACAAGTGTGTGACATAGTTTTAGAAAGTCTATAAGAGATAAGGAAAATTGTGACTAGTGTTTGATAAAAATTTCTCAAATGGGAAAATGATCTATGTAACAATTGTAGATCTTGCTGAGATGATCAAACTTGGTATTCAGAGTTTTTTCATCTGAGGTCATTTAGTGTCTCATTTGAGCAAGTTTGACCAAGTCAAATTTGGTCAAATGAAAAAACAACACTTTGACCCTAGTATTATGGACTCTAAATGACTTCGAATTGAAAAGTTTTGAATACCAAGTTTGTTAAACTCAAAAAGATCTACAATTGTTGTTTTGGTCAACTTTCCATTTGAGAAAGTTTGGACGGTTCAAATTTATGATTTTTAAATTTCGACGCCTACAAACTAGTTTTCGGAACCCTAGATTGTCTAAAATTGAAAAGTTTTGAATACCAAGTTTGTTCATATCATCAATATCTACAATCCTTATATAGACCATTTTTTCATTTGAGAAAGCTTGAACAAAATGTAGTTCAATTTTCACAAGTGTGTGACATAGTTTTAGAAAGTCTATAAGAGATAAGGAAAATTGTGACTAGTGTTTGATAAAAATTTCTCAAATGGGAAAATGATCTATGTAACAATTGTAGATCTTGCTGAGATGATCAAACTTGGTATTCAGAGTTTTTTCATCTGAGGTCATTTAGTGTCTCATTTGAGCAAGTTTGACCAAGTCAAATTTGGTCAAATGAAAAAACAACACTTTGACCCTAGTATTATGGACTCTAAATGACTTCGAATTGAAAAGTTTTGAATACCAAGTTTGTTAAACTCAAAAAGATCTACAATTGTTGTTTTGGTCAACTTTCCATTTGAGAAAGTTTGGACGGTTCAAATTTATGATTTTTAAATTTCGACGCCTACAAACTAGTTTTCGGAACCCTAGATTGTCTAAAATTGAAAAGTTTTGAATACCAAGTTTGTTCATATCATCAATATCTACAATCCTTATATAGACCATTTTTTCATTTGAGAAAGCTTGAACAAAATGTAGTTCAATTTTCACAAGTGTGTGACATAGTTTTAGAAAGTCTATAAGAGATAAGGAAAATTGTGACTAGTGTTTGATAAAAATTTCTCAAATGGGAAAATGATCTATGTAACAATTGTAGATCTTGCTGAGATGATCAAACTTGGTATTCAGAGTTTTTTCATCTGAGGTCATTTAGTGTCTCATTTGAGCAAGTTTGACCAAGTCAAATTTGGTCAAATGAAAAAACAACACTTTGACCCTAGTAATTATGGACTCTAAATGACTTCGAATTGAAAAGTTTTGAATACCAAGTTTGTTAAACTCAAAAAGATCTACAATTGTTGTTTTGGTCAACTTTCCATTTGAGAAAGTTTGGACTGGTTCAAATTTATGATTTTTAAATTTCGACGCCTACAAACTAGTTTTCGGAACCCTAGATTGTCTAAAATTGAAAAGTTTTGAATACCAAGTTTGTTCATATCATCAATATCTACAATCCTTATATAGACCATTTTTTCATTTGAGAAAGCTTGAACAAAATGTAGTTCAATTTTCACAAGTGTGTGACATAGTTTTAGAAAGTCTATAAGAGATAAGGAAAATTGTGACTAGTGTTTGATAAAAATTTCTCAAATGGGAAAATGATCTATGTAACAATTGTAGATCTTGCTGAGATGATCAAACTTGGTATTCAGAGTTTTTTCATCTGAGGTCATTTAGTGTCTCATTTGAGCAAGTTTGACCAAGTCAAATTTGGTCAAATGAAAAAACAACACTTTGACCCTAGTATTATGGACTCTAAATGACTTCGAATTGAAAAGTTTTGAAGTACCAAGTTTGTTAAACTCAAAAAGATCTACAATTGTTGTTTTGGTCAACTTTCCATTTGAGAAAGTTTGGACTGGTTCAAATTTATGATTTTTAAATTTCGACGCCTACAAACTAGTTTTCGGAACCCTAGATTGTCTAAAATTGAAAAGTTTTGAATACCAAGTTTGTTCATATCATCAATATCTACAATCCTTATATAGACCATTTTTTCATTTGAGAAAGCTTGAACAAAATGTAGTTCAATTTTCACAAGTGTGTGACATAGTTTTAGAAAGTCTATAAGAGATAAGGAAAATTGTGACTAGTGTTTGATAAAAATTTCTCAAATGGGAAAATGATCTATGTAACAATTGTAGATCTTGCTGAGATGATCAAACTTGGTATTCAGAGTTTTTTCATCTGAGGTCATTTAGTGTCTCATTTGAGCAAGTTTGACCAAGTCAAATTTGGTCAAATGAAAAAACAACACTTTGACCCTAGTATTATGGACTCTAAATGACTTCGAATTGAAAAGTTTTGAATACCAAGTTTGTTAATTTTGGTCGAATTGAAAAAACAACAATCCTTATATAGGCCATTTTTTCATTTGAAAAAGTTGTACAACAAAAAATACTATATTTTCTTTATTTTCATAGGTTTAACAAAAATTTCCTGTCAATTTTGGTCAAAAACCGAGAAAAAATTGAAACATTGACGTTACAATAATGTGATAATAAATTTCCTATCGAATAATATTAGTTTTATTAATTTTAAGTTACAAATATATTTTTGCATTAACAAAATACTTAGTATTAGTAACATTTATATTCTATATTCATAAAAGAAATTAAAAACTATAGGTTACAAAATTTTCCTATTTACAATAAATAATTAGTTAATCAATAGAATTTTTTAAAATAAATATTGCAAAGTATTGAAGTTGCTATGGAATTAATTGATTAACCTAGTATTAAACAAAATCAAAATCCCAGGTCTTTCCAATTACGCTGGCGGGTTGCCAAAATTTTCGGTGCCTTCAGTCCCGGCCCAGACCAAGAACCGGGACTAAAGGGTGAGCGGCAATTTCGGTGCCCGCCCAAAATACTTTTAGTCCCGGCTAGTAACACCAACCGAGACTAAAAACCCTTTAGTCCCGGCTTGTAAGGCGAGCCGGGACTAAAGGGTTGGGCCTTTAGTCCCGGCTGGTAATACAAGCCGGGACTAAAGGGTTTTTAGTCCCGGTTGGTGTTACTAGCCGGGACTAAAGGGTCCCGGCCTATATATATCGAACGGTTTCATCTTCTACCTTTCGATCTACACGTCGATCATCGCCGCCGCCACCGCCTCCGTCGCCCCAGCCCCGGCCGTACATCGAGCTCGTCTCTGCCGCGCCGCCGTCGTCTTCTACCCCCGCCCGGCCGCGCCATCCGCCCGGCCCCGTCTCTGCCCGCACCCGAGCCCCCTCCGTCGACCGCTTCCCGCGCGCCCAGCGGCCTCGTCGTCGAGCCCCGCCGTCTCTGCCGCCGTACGTCGTCCTCGCGCGATCGAGGTGCTCAGCTCGGCCCCGCGCGTGGCCGGCCAGCACGCCCTGCCGGCCCGCGCCATCCGCCTCGATCCACAGCCTGCTAGAGCTTAGCTGCTTGCTCTCGGCCGGCCAATATATATTAGATTAAAATGTTAGATTTAATTAGTAGTTTTTGATATATGTTAGATTTAAATGTATTAAAATTTAATTAGTACTTTATTTAGATAGTTTTTTTAGATAGTTTTTTATTATAGTATTTGATATATGTTAGATTAAAATGTATTAAATTTTAATTAGTACTTATTTAGATAGTTTTTTTTAGATAGTTTTTTATTATAGTTTTTGATATATGTTAGATTAAAATGTATTATCTATTACTAGTTTATCTAATTTCATGTTAGATTTATTTAATTGGATTTAGTAATTATATATTCTATCTCTCTATATATATATATCTATATGTATACATATGGTATTTAATTAATTATTTCTATATGTATATATACATGTACTTATTTTCATGTGTTGAGAGAGAGAGAAAATTGTATCTAGAGAGACATTCTATGTGTTATCACATGCATATCTAGAGATATAGACATATGCACTTATTTCTATGTGTTGAGAGAGAGAGAAAATATATTGTATCATTCTATGTGTATATATATACATGTACTTATTTCCATGTTTTTGGATCGAAAGTGTTTTTGATTCGATTCCAAAGCCTATACCTTATTATTGTTTATCCTTATGAAATATTATGTGTTATTATATTTAATTGGATTTAGTAATTCTATATGTGTTATCACATGTACTTATGTTATGTACCATAATAATTCTATCTATGTGTTATCTTGAAGATACAAATGGCTGCTCCGGATGATAACTTGAGTGATGACATAATGGCGGATATTATCAACGCCGGCACCAATGTGGATGTAGATGACACGAGTCAGTACTTTGCTGATTATGAGGATATCCTGAATATGCCGGTGGTTGAAGATCAACAAATTGTCGCGCAAGAAAATACTGGCGAGGTATATTCGATTATCTATCATCTCTTATAGATGCATGCGTACGTATATTTGTTGTTAATCATTGTGTTTCTACTCATGTAGCCGGTCTCTGGATCTACATCAACCACCGACAAAAGTAGGAAAGTCCGAGGGCCAAAAAAGCCATTAGAGGGCCGTTTCATAATATCAGAATTCGACACCGACACCGGCAAACCATTGGGACCACATGCTCAGACATATGTCAATCAATGTGGGTTCATTGTAAGGGATAGGATCCCAGTTAGTGCTCGTGAATGGAAGCAGAAGATATCCGCTCCTAATGTTAGTTTTGTATCTGATCGTGATAAGAACCTAGCTTGGAGAGATATCACTCAGCATTTCACATTACAAGCAGATGATGCTTTGAAGGAGCTAGTGAGGGATTGGACAATGAAGAAGATGGCAACATTGTTCCAGAGTTGGAAGAAGACATTGTATAAAAAGTTTATCTTGAAGAATGCTACGCCGAATTTCAATGCTAAGGCGTTTGTCAAGTTGGAGTCCCATTGGGATGCCTTCGTAGAATACAAGACATCTCAAGACAGTGAGGAACGTGTGATGAGGAATCGGCAGAATGCCCGACAGAAGCAATACCATCATCGCATGGGATCAGGTGGTTATAGGAGTGCTATTCCCAAGTGGCAGAACCTAGAAGCAGAGATTACTGCCAAGGGAATCATACCTGAAACAATAGAAAAGAACTGGCCTCAACGCGCGAAGAATTGGTTCTACGCTCATGGGGGAAGCCTAGACCCAGACACTGGCAAGCTAATTTTTGGCCAAAAAATTGAGAGAGCAACACAGAGACTAGCTCGTGCTAGGGAAGAAGCTGATAGTGGTGTTTTCAAGCCCAACAGAGAGAAGGATGAATTGACATATGCCCTAGAGAATCCCGAACACGGTGGTCGAACAAGAGGCTATGGGGCGGTTCCGTGGCTACACGCATTCCCAGCAGACAAGGATACCTACAGAAGCCGCCAGAGAAAGAAGGATGAGGAGGCAGAACGAATTCGTGCATTGGAGCAATTTGTTGATGAGTCACGACAAGCATTGCTTGAATCACGTGAACGAGAAAAATCTCTTGAGGCAAGAATGCAGGAGGAGATCAAGAGGCAAGTGCAGCTAGCAATGAGTCAAATGCAATCGCAATCAACGCCGGGAGTCACCATTAGCCCCGTTGGTCAGATGAAAAGCAATTGTGCTTCTACGGAGCTGCCAGTTATTCAAGACGACGCTGGGTTGCGCTTCCCTGTTGATGACATTACCGAGCCTCTAACAAAATGTGAGCTGCACATTCCAGATGGTAATGCATCAATCATGGTGGCTGTCGGGGTTGTATCTCCAATAGACCGAACGAAGACACCAAGAATCCATGGGTCAGTTATTCAACCTGGATATGCTAGCATCTCGGTCGATAGAGTGCTCAAAGGTTACAGCAATGTTCCTCTTGACATTGAAGGCGGTGATGGGGAGAAGACACTAGGAGAAACAGAGAAGACATTTATTCAATGGCGCAAACGCTTCATCATCATTCCTGGGGCGCCACCGCTTCCCCTACCTCACCCTAGGTACGAATGAAAGTGAATGAAATATTATTTTCCATTAATTTTCTATTGGCTTCAAAAATAATTGACACACAAATTGTTTTTATAGCAGGGTCTCTCCCCAGCCTAGCCTAATCATTCATTCCCCATCTCATCACAGCGTCGCGGGGGGCGAGACGACTTCATCCCCATGGCGATCGCCAACTCCTACACCGGCCCCATCGCCTCCACAACGATCTCCAACTCCTACACCGGCCCCATCGCCTCCACAACGATCTCCAACTCCTACACCGGCCCCACCGCCTCCACAACGATCTCCAACGTCTCCACGCCGGTCTCCACCAACACTGGCCTCATCGCCTCCACGCCGATCTCCAACACCGCCCCCACCCCCTCCACAGCGACGCACTACAAAGACGTCTAAGGTCCCGGCGGCAAAGAAGACCCCAAGAAAAAGAGTTATTTCTCAAGAAATACTTCCTGAAAAGACTGATGAGCAAATAGCAGCTGAAGAAGACAAAAAAGTAAAAGATTTTTTTATAGATATCAAAAACAAGAGTCAAGCAAAGCTTAAGGAGAAGCCGTACTTTTACATACCACGAGATGTGCTGAGGCAGAAGGTCGATGCTCACAAGAAAAAGATGATTGAACTTCGTAAGCCTTCGCCACTATCAGACTATGACCGCTCCCTCATGAAGTCACATGATGCAGATAAGAAAAGGAAAAGAGCATCAGGGAAGGATGTCCCACAGCTCGGACAACAGAAGCAACCAATGCAAAATCTTGTTGTTGCTAATGAATATGGTTCCAACATAGAAGTCTATCGACCAGACAACTCTGGAGAAGTGTCGGTTCAAGCCCTTAATGCTTTTTTTAAAGATACTGGTTTAACCTTGGATCAATTGACGGGCAAAGCTCCAATCCAGAACCTGGAAGTTGATACCTGGAAGACTTATAAATATGGCAAAAGTCTATACAACCCTGCGGCTCTGAATGAATTGGGTACGCAAATGTACTTGCTCAACAAGTGGTATATGCAGGCGTGTGGCAGGGGTGAGCAGTGGATCTTTGTCAGATTTAGAGACCATCATTACTTCCGTGGCGATGACATCTTACATATTAGTTTCGAAGAATTGCATCAACTATTCCACTTGGACGCTCTGGACAAATCAATCATGAGCTCCTTTTGTTTGTAAGTGATTCTTACTTTTATTTAATAAACTCACTTCCATGCGTACGTGTATATAATTATCCTCACATGTAACTTATATTTATATATAGATTCCAGATGTCAGAGCTCCAAAGAATACAAGACGCCAGTGTTGGCATCATTGATCCTTATATCGTATTCAAAACCGATATTATTGTCAAGGACCACTGGGTATCTGAAGCACAGACGAATATCATGAAGTTCTTCGTGAAGCAGCACGACAAGACAACAATACTTTTCCCGTACAACTTTGAGTAAGTGTTAATAATAATGTAGTCTACACATTTTATGTAATATCAATACAACTTATATGCATGTACGTGTGTGTATAAACCAATGCAGTTTTCACTGGATACTCATTGTCATTGAGTTAAACTCAAGTCGGTTACTAATCTTTGACTCGTTGAGAAAAGAACGGGCACTATACCAAGATATGATAGACATTATCCAGGGGTAATTTCGATCTCTCGCGCACAACTATTATTGAATAGACTTTGCCATAATTTATTAACGATCGTACATTATTGGTCGCACAGGGTTTGGAAAGAGTTTATTCGGCAACATCGCAAGGATTGCAAGGCACCACTTAATGTAGTTGAAATACCAGTAAGTTGTACTATATACACTTCCCCACGTGTTTAATTACTATATCGTACTTCAATTTACGTGTGAGATGATGAGAATAATCTTCTTCTCGTACAGTGGTGTTTGCGGCAGGAACCAGGTAATAACTTGTGTGGATACTACGTTTGTGAATTTATCACTGCGCACATAAGAAGAACTCCTGAAGATGTCCTCAGAGTACGTATATATCAATTTTTATTTATTTTTAAATGAATATATATACATATATGTGTATTAATACTTTTCCTTTTATTTCAAATGCAAGACTGAATGGTTGAAACGAAGGGTCATGCAAAAAGACCATCTGAAAGCAGTTCAAGAGTCAATAGCAGGATATCTTCTAGAAAAAGTGCTAAATCCCAACGGAGAGTTCTACTTTGATCTTAAGGAATAAATGATGTAAATTAAATGTTTATTGATATCGTTATTTTCGAGAACAAGATTATGAAAGTGTTGTATATATACATATATATATATATCTATAATATATATAGTTTCATACTTTATTCGAATATAATAATGCTCAAGATGAGAATTAGATGTAATTATATGCATGCGTGTATTTATATTAGCAACATAGAATACGTACATAAAAACATATTATATATTAAACAAATACGTGTAACTGAACTGAAAACAAATTAAACACAAAAAAAAGAAAAAGAAAAGGAACCTTTAGTCCCGGTTGGGGTTACCAACCGGGACTAAAGGGTGAACCATTAGTCCCGGTTGGTAACCCCAACCGGGACTAAAGGGTGCGCCAGGTTCGCTCGGCTGGAGGGCCTTTAGTCCCGGTTGGTGTTACCAACCGGGACTAAAGGTCCCTCTTTAATCCCGGCTCGATGACCCGGGACTGAAGGTTCCACCTTTAGTCCCGGGATCGTTGTCCCGGCGCGGTAACCGGGACTAAAGGCTGTTACCGCCCGGGACAACAGGTCCATTCTGTAGTAGTGCTTCTAGTAGAGGAGGCTACAACAGGAGATCTCCAAACTCATATACAAATTCTGTATGAGCTATTCTCTCGGCGTAGTTTTATCTTGAGTTACTATATTAGTGCAGAACTTCTGAACCAACTTATGAACCTTTGGAACTTCTACAGGTGACTATAATTCTGCTTTTTGAGTTGTGAATTTTGCTGGAATCATCTATTCAACCCCTCTCTAGGTAACATCTTGGTCCTTTCAGGTTATGGATTGACCTAACAGTGACTTACACCGTTGGATCCACATACCACAATTAATCGGTTCTCTACCACCAAATTAGTCTAGCTACCCCATCGCTTCTAGTTATAAATAGATCCCTTAATGTGCTCATGTAGTCCACATATAGAGAAACCCATGTCCAGAGATAGCTTCATTCTAAGTTCATGTAGGCTGCCATGTCTAAAAATAGCTTCATTCTAAGTTTTCTATGAACTTTTGCAAGAGAAATCTTTTTTCAAGGAGAAAACACCCCATATAATCCTTCCCTTCATAGTAAGGTTGGTGCATGAGAGATACCAGAAGAAAGTTACTGAAGACGAAGCCACGAGGAATCTAAAACATGCTGTTTTCAATGCTAGCATTATCCGATTGGTTCTTAGGTAGCATGGACTTAGGGAATGGCTTTGGCCTAGTCCATTCTCCTAGCTATAAGGATCGTGTGCCCATGATAATAGGTTTTAGTTTTGTTGATTTAGATGACCATGCAAAGCTTAGGAATAACATGTGTTCTAGAGATATTTTAGACATGTTATAATAGGTCCCGGTGATGTAACCGAATGAGTGGTGCGAAGATTTGCAAATAAAAGGAACAAAAATAAACAAGTGTAGAGAAAAAGCAAGCACCAGATGTCCAATGGCAGAGGGAATGCACATGTCAGATGATTGATGAGCATAATCACCTAGGGAAGATTGATTCATTAGATGATCGTTGAGAAGAAGTGGACATCAGCGGATCATTTGATGCACACAGTGAGTTGGCCACTCTGTAGTCTAGTTCGACAGAGAGCACCAGCTGATTCGACGTAGGAAAAAGGGGCAGTAGCAAATCATCCGATGATGATCAATAAGATGGTGAAAAACATATTACGCTCACCAAACAATCTAGTGGTAGTTGAAAATGCTATAAGTAGATCATCTGGTGTTTGGAAAAATCCAACAGCTAGTAAACATCGTTTGGACTCAATACCATCTTTCATAATTGTTCCTCATTAAGAGTCAATTGGATCGGCTCCCTGAAGACATACAATCATTGTTGTATGAGAAGAAGAGTTATGCCACTTGCAATAAGCATGACTTTTTAGTTCATTAAGCGTCGATAAAGGATGTGCCAATAAAATAATGCATCCATTTTTTAACGTCTCATCAAATATTCTATCACATTTGGTATTTCATCTCCTCTTGCCAATTTCTATGAATCGGCTTAAGTGAAGGACAAGTAATAGATTTAGCTTGCGATGTTCATACAAATTCAACAACAAAACAATCATTAGTTTCATTGTATGAGCTATTAGAAAGGTACTCAATGGTATGAATTTTAGGACGATGTAGGACTTATGAGGTTCTCTATCATCTTTACTTCTGCTTTTAATGGTCGAACCTTTTTGGAACAATTGATTTTTGGAAATCATAGTGTGATTGGTAAGGTCTATGGTAAGTATTTCTCCCTAGTTTTATTTGTACCCCCTAGACTTTCTTGTACAGATTTAGTTATCTCCTCCCTAAACTAGTCAAAATATTCATCCCATTAGAATAAATTGTCCGTTTGGGATATCCTAGGTTGTGCATTAGGCAAAATATTCCTTTATGGTGGTTTGTGAGGTTTCGGGCCAGTTTAGGATTGCTCTGCTCCACATATTTAGCTTCGCTCCACGTTTTTCCCCCAAACAAGTACAACTGCACAAACTTTGCTCTTGGAAAAAAATGTGGAGTTGTGAGAGCATCTAAAAGGGTGCTCCAAAAACTCTAGTTTTTTGTGGAGCTGCTTCACGGTAGAGTTTGTGGGGCAGAGTTGTCGAGTAGTCTCAAATAGGTCCCTCGACATCACTGTAGTATGAGCCAACGTAGTGTGCAGTGTTGTTGTTCTGTTCTTCAGTTTGGGTGGTAGAAACCAAATTTGGCATGAATGTTACAATTGTGAGTGTGGTAGTAACACCCTCTAAATTAGTTTTGGTCACTTAATTGGTCAATTTGAGTTGGCTATATGCTGCAGAACATATTTTCCTATACAAATCCTAAATGACATCCCACATTATTGTCAAACCAGAGCCGGTCCACTAATTAACTCACACTACCCTAGACAAGCACATCACTGTCGGTTCAAAACCCCCATCACTGTTGGATTTTAAACCGACAGTGGCATACTGGTAGTGATGGTGGCTCAAGCTGGCTGTGTTGGTCGTGCCATCACTGCTGGCTGGTGGTTCTAGCTGGCTATGTTGGTGAAGGCAACACTGCTGGCTCGTGGCTTGAGCCGGCAGTGATGCCTTCAACAACACTACTGGTTTGTTTGTTAAGCCAGCATTGATGTCTAGAGCAACATTGCTGGCTCATGGCTCAAGTCGGCAGTGCCCTCTTTACCATCACTGTCGGTTTTGTGGTAACCGGCAGTGATCTCTTTTTTGCATTTTACTATTTTATAATTTATTTATTTTTTTCATGGAATCAGGTTTCACTTTACATTCGTGAGCTCCCCCTGGTGAGGATAGCTAGGCCTCGCTTGGCCCCCCTTAGGACAAGTCCTTGAGAATATGTGTGGATTATAGGCCACTTAATGTTGTGACCATAAAAAACAAGTATCCTTTGCCTTGTATCGATATCTTGTTCGATCAGTTGGCAAAAGCAAAAGTATTCTCCAAGATTGACTTGAGGTCAGGCTATCATCAGATAAAGATCAGGCCAAAGGATATACCTAAAACCGCTTTCTCCACTAGGTATGGCTTGTACAAGTATTTGGTCATGTCTTTTGAACTGACAAATGCTCCTGCCTACTTCATGTACTTGATGAATTCGGTATTCATGCCGAGCTCAACAAGTTTGTGGTTGTGTTTATCGATGATATCTTGATTTATTTGGAGAATGAGGCAGATCATACAGAGCATTTGAGAATTGTTCTATCCAGATTGAGGGAACATAAGTTATATGCAAAGTTTAGCAAGTGCGAATTTTGGTTGAGTAAAGTACCTTTCTTGGGTCACATCTTATCGAGGGATGGAATTTCTGTAGACCCATCTAAAGTACAAGAGGTCATGGATTAGAAGGCCCTGACTTCGGTTCATAAAGTTTGGAGTTTTCTAGGGTTAGCAGGTTATTATCATCATTTTATTCTAGATTTCTCCAAGATAGCTAAGCCCATGACTAGTCTCCTTCAGAAAGATGAAAATTTTAGATGGACACCAAAGTGTGAAGCAGCTTTTCACACCCTAAGGACTCTGTTAACTATAGCTCCTATTTTAGCACAGCCCGACATTAAAAAGCCTTTCAATGTGTTCTGTGATGCATCAGGTATAGGCTTGGGGTGTGTGCTCATGCAAGAAGGAAGAGTTATTGCATATGCTTCTTGGTAGTTGAGAAAGCATGAAGTTAATTACCCTACTCATGACTTAGAACTTGCAGCAGTTGTTCATGAGTTAAAGATATGGAGACATTATTTGTTGGGCAACGTATGTCACATATATACTGACCACAAAAGTCTCAAATATATCTTTACCCAACCTGAACTAAACATGAGACAACGAAGATGGTTAGAGCTGATTAAGGACTACAATTTAGAAGTGCACTACCATCCAGGGAAAGCCAATGTTGTTGCCGATGCACTTAGTCAGAAATCTCATTGCAACACTGTGAAAGCATTATTGGAAGATGGATTTAATTTGTTACATCCTGTTGTGCTGCACAATATCACCATCAGTTGTTCACGAGGGAGCAAAATCATAGAATTGCAAAAGACAGATGTAGGTATATTTCACATTAAGAGAAAAATGCAAGAACAAGAAACCAAGCATTTTAGATTAGATGAAAGAGGTGTGCTATGGTTTGAGGACCAACTTGTGGTACCAAAAGATCATGAGCTTAGAAATCAAATTTTAGATAAAGCTCATTCGTCCAAGTTGTCTATCCACCCGGGTAGTAGTAAAATGCATCAAGATTTGAAAACCTGTTTTTGGTGGACTAAGATGAAGAAAGAGATCGCCACCTATGTCGCTAGGTGTGATGATTGCAGTAGAGTAAAGGCCATTCATTTGAAATCTACTGGGTTACTTCAGCCTTTGCCTATTCTAGTCTAGAAATGGGAAGAAATAAGTATGGACTTTATTACAGGCCTTCCACTGACACTACAAGGTCACAATTCCATATGGGTCATTGTAGATCGTCTCACCAAGTCAGCACATTTTATATCGGTGAACACAAGGTATCTAGCTGGGAAGTACGCTGAGTTGTACATTTCTCATATCATGAGACTACATGGGATACCTAGAACTATAATCTCAGATCGGGGACCACAGTTTATAGCTTGTTTCTAGGAACACTTGCACCAGGCTTTGGGGACTAAACTAATCAGAAGTTCAGCATACCATCCACAAACTTCTAGATAGACTGAGTGAGTGAACCAGATCTTAGAAGATTTGCTGAGAGCTTGTGTTGTATCTTCTAAGGGTTCATGGGAGAAGTGGCTACCTTTACCCGAGTTCTCCTACAACAATAGTTATCAAGCAAGCATTAAGATAACTCCTTTTGAAGCCTTGTAAAGTAGAAAATGTAGAACTCCGTTGAATTGGGTTGAGCCCGACGAAAGAAGATACTTTGGCATTGACTTTGTCACTGAAGCTGAAGAGCAGGTGCGCATTATCCAACAACATATGAAAGTAGCTCAGTCAAGACAAAAGAGTTATGTGGATAAAAGAAGAAGACCACTGACTTTTCAAGTGGGAGACTATGTATATTTGAAAGTGACATCCATGAAAGGAGTACATAGATTTGGAGTGAAAAGAAAGCTTGCACCTAGATATGTAGGGCCATACAAGATTAATGAACGGAAAGGGAAAGTCGCTTACAAGTTACAACTTCCCTAGAGATGAGTGCCATATTTGATGTCTTCCATGTTTCTCAGTTGAATAGATGTCTTCGTGTACCTGAGGAAGCCATTGATCCACTAACATTGAGCTCCAATCAGATTTCACCTATGAAGAGAAACCAATCCGAGTGTTAGAAGAGATGGAAAGAGTAACCCGGAGTAAGGTCATTAAGTTCTACAAGGTGGTGTGGAATAATCACAGTGAACAAGATGCCACGTGGGAATGAGAGGATTATTTACGTGAGGTTTATCCTGCCTTTGTCAAAGAATGGTAGGTCTTGTAAATCTTGGGACGAGATTTCTGTAAGGGGGAGGGGCTGTAACACCCTAGATGTTAGGCTTGCATAATTTGACTTGCATTGCAAGAGCATAATCATCAAGCATTCATATATAAGCTTTTACATATGAAACATACAACTGAAACATGTGAAACATGCCTTGTTATTTTATGTTTCCTTTGTGTATGCTTATGATCATGTGTGAATAAGTGAAAATGGTTGATGTTGGTCACTAAAGCACCTTATTTGCACTTAGGATGACTAAGGGAACCATATTCATGTAGATCACTTTATGTAATTAAGCTCCTAAGTGATGATATGCTTTTTGACCTAGGAAGTATTATATGTAACCAATGTATAAAATGCTTGTGTGACCTTAGAAATACATTAAACATGTTTAGAATGTCACTATGAACAACTTTGGTATTCATGACTAAGGCTAGTTTGGTCTCTAAGACATAGATATAGTGTAAGTCATTATTTGAAAGTGGTATGTTTGACCTAGGTTGAACCATGTCATAGAGACTTTGCATGGATGTGTTCACTAAATCAAAGTTGTAGTATTTGAGTAGGGCAACAACTTTTATTTTTGGGTCATAGGCTAGTTCAGCTCCTAGCATGCTTGAAATTGGCTCACAAGAATCAACCTTTCACTGTTTTTAGCACTTAGGAAATTTTACTAAATCATGTGAACTGACAGTGTTGACGCAGCCGACTTTGTGATGATCTAACTCCCTAACCACTGAGAATTAGACTATGGTTTCTTAAGGAAATTTGTAGCTGGAATGTAACTCTACAATTTTGGTTTTAACACTGTGCACTGATTCATCGTGGATCGAGAGATTTAGTGTCTTCAAAATGCTCTGTCAGTCGCTGATTTAGGCTCTGCTGAACGCCGCGTCGTGTGCCGAGGTGGCCGACCATAGGCAGAGATAGGCCACCATGTGGCCGCCGCTGGCCAGCGTTGGGCCCTTGCCGCAGTGCGCTGGTGCTCGATACCTGAGACCCCGTTCGCCTCATTTCGCATTCACCCGCTAACTCCCTCACTCTCTAGCGCTCTCTCTCGCTCTCGCCGTGGAGAGCTGAGCGCCGCCAAGCACCCGCACCACTCCGTCGTTGCCTAGTGCCTGCTCCACCATGCCATTGTTGCCTCCATCTTGTAGCTAGCTTCGTCGCATCGCCCTCTACCTCCTTGATGTGGTTGCTGCGCCAGACGGGCTATGGTGAGGGCAAAATCATCATTCCCGCCCTCGCCGGAGAGCTCGGCTTCCATGGCCGCCTCCATGGTGAGCTCGCCGTTGTTGAGCTTGCATGCACATTTCTTTTGATTCCATGCATTAGAGCTTGGGTAGGATGCGCACTAGCATGTAGCATGATGTTACGACAAGCCATTGCCTCGCCGACGTGCTCTCACCGCTGCGCCACCATGCACGCGAACGAGCCTCGTCGGAGCATCCCGCCTAGCCTAGGTTGCCTTGTTAGATCCGTGTCGTCCCTGCAGAACTCGTGCGCTCCTTGCCTGGCCTCTCCATGGCCTATAACAGCTGGCATACCATAGCGCCATGCTGCCTTGCCACCATGGCCGGCGACGAGGTGGCTCATGTGCGTCCACGCCTCCACCACCTAGGTCAATCGATGTGGCTTTGTGAGTAGGTCATGTTGGTGTAGTCAGTTTCGTCGGAGTGCTCGCCGTCGGTGAGATAACGCCGGTCAACCACCGGGCTCTACTTTGGCTCGCTGATGGGTAGACCCTACTGACCTGTGGGTCCCTGATGTCAGTGAGAGCAGTTTAGGGTTTCGGTTATTTCTTTTACAAATTCTTATGCTAATTTGAAAAAATCATAAGCTGAGTTGTAGAGGTCCATTTTTGGTGAACCAAATTTTGTTGTGTTCCTTCGGAAGTGTAGTATTTTATAAAAATATGAGATGTACAATTTCTAGTATTTTTATTGGTGATTAAAATGTATTTAAATAAATGCTTTTTGAATGTTTACAATCTTGTAAATTATATATCTTGAGCTAGAAATGTGATACAAATGTGATTCCAATTTTTTTAGTCTTGTGTTGACATGCTATAGCTAGGAAAAATATTAAGCTTGTAGTAAACTTGATTGAAATATGATCTTTCTATTTATCTATTAATAAATGGTATTTTCTAAGGAAAATTATAGGGATAAAAATATGTAACATATTGCTATGCAAATTTTTGTACAGTATTATGGCACTAATAGGAAGCTAAGAAAAATATATAATCTATTGTTTGACACTTTTCTATAGGGTTAACTATTTTCAATAAAATAGGCCTTGATAGCTTGTCATTTTTGTAGGGGATGTTATATATGTCCAAATGGTATGAAATTTTTACAGTAGTCTAATGGGAGCACTTGGAAGCCACTGTAATTTTATGAGAATTTATTGTGCACATTGTTATATGTTTGTTATTTCCCCTAATTATCTAATTAAATTAAGAAAAGCATTTAAATAAACAAATTGTGATTGACCATGATGTTTTCTATGGTGCTTGAGATACATATGAACTGTTGAAGTTAGTAGTAAGGCTTAGAAGCAATTGGTTGTATGCAACTCATTAATTATTGCTTTATAATTCAAATAAATGGTTGCATGTATAGTTTCGGTTGAGCGGATGATTTCATGTTGATAATGATATTTGCCTTTAAAACTTGTTAATAACAAAGTTGTAGATAACTTACTAATCTACCTTGTGTTAAATTTTCATAGTTAGAGGCCTTAGGGTTTAAGAGTTTTGGCTGTTAGAAGTTTGTTGTCTAGACAAATTTGATTGACTGGTTTGTTTGACCTAGATAACTGTTGAATCACCTCGAGAGTATTAAAAGAAAGTTGTAGACAATTTCATAAGATTTCTAGATTGTCCACAATCATACTATTTCAATGTATATAACTCTAGTTATGGTTAAAACAAGTAGCTATTGTTTTGTAGTTCGGTAAATAAATTGCAGAAGTGTTTGCTTAAGTAATAGAGAAAAGATATGCACCTACTCAGTAGAATAGGATGCACTTGTTATTACTTTGACACCATGCTATTGAAAATACTTACATGGATGCATTCATCACTTGATATCCTATTATACATGTCATCATACATGCATTCACGATATCTTATTCCATAATCATGCATATAGGATCGACCGAGAAGATAATGTTGCTAGAATTCAATGAAGAAGAGGAAGGGGATCAGCAGGAGACTCCTCAAGCCGCAACTCCCAAAGAAGAGGAGCAGACTCTAGAAGAGCTCCCTGAGTGCCCAGATCACCGCCCCACCTCTTTTCTCAAAGGCAAGCCCAGAGCATTCTAAGTCTCCTAGTGTTTTACAAAATACTACTTGAGTCCTTTATGATTGATGCATTAGGTTATAAGAGTTGAATGGAAACACTTGATGTATAGAACTACCTTGTCTAGATACATATACCTTTAACCCTGTGTACATCCAGGATCGAATATATGCTTAGCCTTGCTTAGACCAGTAGAAGTCAGGTGATTTCCTGTCACCTGCGAGATATAGGTGGATACCAAAGCACGGTTGGCTATATTTTCTATCATGGAAAAGAACCATGGGGTAATGTAAATGGAGGCCGGGTGGAGTCTATGTGTAGGTTGACACATGTGATTCCATCTGTGCCGATTAAGGACCGTACCGTTGTTGGCGCTTCTGACAAGATTGAACACATGCCTATCACTTAGCTGGCTAGACAACTCGTTCTTACCACAAAGCCGAGTAGCTCAACTCAAGCTAGACCCCGCTTTGTTAGAGTGTGTACTCTGGATGGTAGTAAGGATGTGCGGGGAGCCAGCCATGAGCTCGAGGGTAGGGTAGTCATGATTGTCCTAGCAGCTGGTTGTCCCTGATTATGCGATGCTGGGCGAACCCATGAAATGCGTACTTAAGTTGTACCAAAGGTGACCTAAGGTGACCGTTGATCTGGTTTGCCTAGGTTTGTGTTAGGAATAAATTCCTAGCTGGTTGAAATCGATTCGAATCATCGTCTCTCCTAGATAGTGAGAAACTTGGCTAGTCCCAACATCGTAGTAATTGTACTATGGAATGTGATGGTTCAGATAAACATGGAATTACTACACCGGCTATGGTTACTATTGTATGCTCTAAAAATGATATATCACATGTTTGGCATAGGATAGTTGCTAATCTAGAGATGAATGGCTATAATTAACTTGATGACAAAACTATAATTGTATAACTGAGTTAATCGCTTCTTATGCAAAAATGTTGTCAAGCTACCTCCACTTATAAAGTCTTGCATAATCCTTGGAGTCATTTATTTCTGGTTTATGATGTATAAGTCTAGCTGAGTACCTTCTCGTACTCAGGGTTTTATTCCCATTGTTGTAGATGGTACCATCTATCATGGCTATTGTAAGAATTGCTTCTATCCCGCCGTGGATGAGGAGTTAGCCTTGGGCAGGCATCTTTAATAATCCTTCTACATGCTTTTGTGGATTGTGATCATGTGTTGGCACTGTATTTGAACTATGTTGGCAAATGCTACTTTCAAACTTTAATTTGCTTCTGCTACTATCTATCGAACTTGGTTTGTAATAACTCTATTTTGTATTCTAATGAATGAACTATATTCTGTGAACTTTATGTAACATGTGACATGTATGTTGAATCATGTATGATCTTGGTTATCTGTGGATCATTTATCAAGACCCATCGTGGTTCTCGATGGACTACCGGGTTTATATGGGCTCAAGTATGACAGTGCGACCGCTTGCGGGCTACCATTGTACTTGTGCTCTTATAAATTGGTCGGTTCTATGACAAAAGGCTTTATATGTGAAAGCTTTTGTCGATGGGAAGCCAATGATCAAAATGTTGGCGGATGGAGGTGCTTCTGTTAATCTTATGCCTTACACTACTTTTCGCAAGCTTGGTAAGGGACCAGGAGATTTGATTGATACCGACATGATGCTTAAGGATTTTGGGGGTAATTCATCTAAGACCAGGGGGCAATGAATGTTGAATTAACAATCAGAGGTAAAACTTTGCTCACCACATTCTTCATCATTGATGGAAAAGGTTCATATAGTTTACTCCTTGGTCGTGATTGGATTCATGCAAATTGTTGTGTACCATCGACTATGCATCAATGTTTGATTCAGTGGCATGGAGATGATGTTGAGCTAGTTCATGCTGATGATTCTGTAAGTATCACAATAGTTGATCCAGTATATTGGGAACTAGAAGACTTTGAATGTTTTTTCTGGCAAGCTATGGGAACGGGGCTTCATTAAAGTCAATGATGAAAGCCAACAGCCGATCCAAGCAGTTGGCTTTGAGAGTTTGTTTTAATGGATAATCCAATAGATGGTAAACTAGGACATAGCTTTATGTCGGCTAATGAATTAGAAGAGATAGATATTGGTTCTAGAGATAGGCCTAGGCTGACGTATGTAAGTGCTAAGTTGGATCCTAAGTACAAGCAAGAGTTGGTGGATTTATTGAAGGAATTTAGAGATTGTTTTGCTTGGGAATACTATGAGATGCCTGGTCTGGATCGGTCAATTGTTGAACATTGGTTGCTAATCAAACCTGGATATCGGTCATTTAAACAAGCTTCGAGGAGATTTAACCCAAATGTTCTTGAAGATATCAAAAAGGAGACTGAAAGATTACTAGAAGCGAGGTTTATCCGACCATGTCGATAAGTAAAGTGGATATCGAATGTTGTTCCTATATATAAGAAAAATGGAAAGTTAAGAGTTTGTATCGATTTCAAAGATCTAAACAAGGCTACACGCATGGATGGTTATCTGATGTTGATAGCCGATGTGTTGGTAGATGCAGCAGCTGGGCACAAGGTTATTAGTTTTATGGATGGCAATGCAGGATACAATCAAATTTTTATGGCTAAGGAAGACATAGCAAAAATAGCTTTTAGGTGCCCGGGCGTAATCGGTTTATTTGAATGGGTTGTGATGACCTTTGGTTTGAAGAATGCCAGTGCAACTTATCAGAGGGCGATGAATTATATTTTTCATAA
Organism: Miscanthus floridulus; assembly: GCF_019320115.1. Lineage (NCBI taxonomy): Eukaryota > Viridiplantae > Streptophyta > Magnoliopsida > Poales > Poaceae > Miscanthus > Miscanthus floridulus. Next base: position 50,957,154 of record NC_089598.1, on the reverse strand, counting down.
GTTGATCGGTAGGGTTGTTGAAATCTACATTGATGATGTGACGGTGAAATCTAAAGGGTACAAGGAACATCTAGCTGATTTGCGGGAGACTTTGGAGTGCACTAGAAAACATAGTTTAAAGATGAATCCCAATAAGTGTGTCTTTAGAGTATCAGCTAGATAATTTTTGGGTTTTATGGTCCACGAGAGAGGAATTGAAATTGGTCAAAAAATGTGTGAAAGCAATTGATGAGGCAGTGCCCCTGACTACTAAAACAGAATTATAATCTTTGCTTTGTAAGATTAAATTTATCAGGAGATTTATTTCAAATTTGTTAGAAAAGGTTCTGTCGTTTTCTCCCTTATTGAAGTTGAAGAAAGATCAAGAGTTTAAATGGGGTGACGTGCAACAAAAGGCGTTTGAGGAGATAAAAGAATATATTAAATGTCCACCCGTGCTAGTCCCTCCTCAGCAGGGTAAACCTTTTAAGTTGTACGTGTCGGCCAATGACCAAACGATTGGATTGGCCTTAATGAAAGAGTTTGAAGGAAAAGAACGAGTTGTTTTCTATCTAAGCAGAAGGCTTTTCGATCTAGAAACAAGATATTCTCCTATTGAAAAGTTATGATTGTGCTTATATTTCTCTTGCACTAAGTAGCAACTTTACTTATTATCGGCTAAGTGTACAGTTGTTTCCAAGGCTGATGTGATCAAGCACATGCTATCAATGCCGATATTAAATGGGAGAATGGGGAAGTGGATTCTTGCATTATCAGAATTTGACTTGAGATACGAATCAGCTAAAGCAGTCAAAGGGTAAGTAATAACCGATTTTGTCACTCAGCATCATAAACCGAGCATTAGTTATGTAGAGCCGATACCTTGGACGTTATTGTTTGATGGATCATCATGTAAGCAACGTGGTGGCATTGGTGTTGTTATTATTTCACCTCGGGGGCAAGGTTTGAGTTTGCTTTTCCGACTGAACTAATGACTACCAACAATCAAGTAGAATATGAAGCTATTCATAAAGGGCTTCAACTTCTTTATGAAGTAAAGGCCGAGGCAATTGAAGTATTTGGAGATTAACAGTTAATTATTAATCAGTTCATTGGCCTATATGAATGTAAAGACAATATTCTAAGGGGATACTATGATGAATGCCATAAGTTATTCAATGAGTTTCCTCATATTTCTCTTCAGCATATTTCGAGAGCATAGAATCAAGAGGCTAATCGTTTAGCTCAAAGTGCGTCAGGTTATTGAGTGTTTCAAGAAATCTTAAGTAGTGAAACCTTGACTAATGATTGGAGAGTTGAAATAGCCAATTACCTTAAGAACCCATCATAGAAGGTCACCAGGAAGCTAAGGTATAAATCGTCTAAGTATGTTGTGCTAGATGATCAGCTATATTACAAGACAGTTGATGGGGTGTTGCTTAAATGTTTAAATCAAGAAGCTAAGGTGTTGATGGGTGAAGTACATGAAGGGATATGTGGAGCTCATCAATCGGTTTATGAGATGAAATGGATCATTCGTAGGACTAGATATTTTTTGCCAACAATACTAGAAGATTATTTTGAATATTATAAGGGGTGTCAGGATTGTTAACATTTTGGTAATGTTTAGAAATCGTCCGGATCGGCTATGAATCCAATAATCAAACCATGGTCGTTTCGAGGTTGGGGAATTGATTTAATTGGCCAGATTTTTCTGCCTTCAAGTAAAGGACATAAGTTTATATTGGTAGCAATAGATTACTTCACTAAGTGGGTTGAGGCAATTCCTTTGAAGATGGTAACCACAAAGAACATGATTGAATTTGTCAAGGAGCATATTGTGTATCATTTTGGGATTTCTCAAACTATCACTACTGATCAGGGGACAATGTTCACATTAGAAGAGTTCAGGGATTTTGCTGCCAGTATGGGAATTAAATTATTAAAATCTTCTCCTTACTATGCTTAGGCCAATGGCTAGGCAAAGGCATCCAATCAAACTATGATTAAGCTAATCAAGAAAAAGATCAAAGAGCAGCCAAGGATGTGGTATTCAACGCTTAACGAGGCATTATGGGCATATAGGATGGCCTGTCATGGATTGATTAAAGTGTCACCTTATGAACTTGTGTATAGTCATAATATAGTCCTTCCTTGGGAGATTCAAACTAGATCAAGGCGTGTCACATTGCAAAATGATTAGTCAACCAAAGTTTACAAGAATCTTATAATAGACGACTTAGAAGACTTAAGTTGCCAACGGTTGCGTGCTCTTGAGAATATTGAAGCCAATAAGCTAAGGATTGTGAAGTATTACAACAAGAAGGTCAAGAGCAAACAATTTTCAGAAGGAGACCTAGTCTAGAATGTGAAATTACCGATCGGGTCAAGAGATAGCAAGTTCGGCAAATGGTCACCTAATCGGGAAGAACCTTATCGGATTAAACGTTGTGCGCCTGGCAATGCTTATATTTTGGAAACACTAGGAAGAGAGGAGTTTGATAGAGCAATCAATGGAAAGTATCTAAAGAAATATTATCCTAGCATTTGGATTGATACTCGATAGCCAATTTGTTTAGTCATCGGCTCTAATAGCCGGTGCCAGAAGGGTATCGCCTCTAGTTCAAAAATAGACCCAAAGGAGTAAAAGCCGATACGATGTGTATCGCCTATAGAGCAAAAACAAACACAAAGATGATCATGATGTATACAAAAATGTTGTGGGAAGTTCACTAAGACGTGATCACAAAAAAATAGGAATTTCATTCAACTGATCAGTTACAAACTAATCGAACACCCTGTTTACAACGTCCTGAGCTGAAGCGATGTCCACGACGGCTGCTACGGTGCCTTCGAAGTCCTTGATCAGGTCCTCATGCACATCGGGATCATCGCCCATCGGAAAGTCTAGCTCCATGGTATGGAGGTCATGCCTGGTCTGGACCTACGGCGCCGCTAGGGCAATCATCGCAGCATAATGAACGCCGTGGAGGGCGATCTCCTAAACGCGCAATGGGATGTACTACAAGCGGTTATTGAGGAGAGGGCCTCAGGCATTGACAGCCGTCGTAGCCGCGTTCGTCACCAATTGGAGGTTCTCCAACTGCACCATCAAGGTTGGAAAATCATGGAAACAAAGGAGCTATCAAGACAAGGACAGTGGAAATTGAAATAGAGGTTTTCTTGGAGCTCCTCTTACCCACCACCACGACATAAGACTCAACCAACTGTGCCCGAGCATCACTGGTTTCTTCCTCGACAGCGAGGAGGGCATCTTGAGAAGCCTCAAGGTGGCTCTCAAGCTGATCATTCTCCCAAGTCGCCTCAGAATAACGGTCCTTGGCCACCCTCCACTCCTAGTGGAAACGCCGGGAATCATTGCCGTTATAGGAGTCGGAGGAGTCCAACGACGAGTACGGCACAATAGTAGCAGATGCGGTGGTAGAAGGCCCGCCGGTCCTAAGAGGAAGCGGTCGGAGGTTGTCATTGAGGATGAGCCTGCAGATGTATTAGTAGATGATTCTCGCTATGGACGGAGGCGTTCAATCTTACCTCGATTTAGCCGCTGGCTGACCGGGACCTATTCCTCCGGGAGATCTTCTACTGTGCGCTTGCCAAGGTGATCTTCTCCTACCATGGGTGTTGTCCTAGATCATGGAAGAAGAAGGGAAATTGCTATGGGGTTTGTGAAGGTGGAGAAGTACGAAGAGCAGAAGCGATTGTAGGTGTAGACGTACTTGAAGCCAGATCCCTTAGCCGGTGTTTATAGCCATGTAGACGTACTTGAAGCCCAATTAATGGAAGAGGGAGCGCCATTCTGCTAGTACTGAGGGAAAATGCGGTGATTAATGACAGGGGAGGAATTTGAAGAGTTTTACCATGAGAGCCGTTTCAGACTTAATCGAGTTAGGTCGAATCACAAGTCAAAATCGGCTAATCTAAAATGCCTATTCTACTAAGCCTCAAGGAGACACGCAACAAGCCAAATAACTGCTTACAAATTGGTACATGGGACATGAGCATAGGGCAAAAGAGGAGTCACTTAAAACAAAGAAATTGTTTGCTAACTTCTCATATAACAAACTAAGGGCCAGAGAACACTTTGTTCACTATGTCTTTGGGCTGGGAAGCAAGGGCTATGGAGTTGGCGGTGTTGAAGAAGTCCCTAACCAGATGCTCATGGTCCTTAGGGTGTTCGATGGCTGGGAAACCATGGGGAAGAAGTCAAAGCTTGTGGACAGAGCGAGCTTGCACAATAGCCAATGCCATGGCAGCACCATGATGAACACTATGAAGGGCAACCTCTCTGATGTGATTTGGGATATCAAACAGGAGAACCACTAGCACGACACCCCTAGCCTTGATGAATCCTGTTGCATATTCTATAGCTGATCGAAGGCTTTCCAACTGGGCCAATAGTTCTAGAAAGATTCAAGGAAGGGATAGTCAAGATCTTGAAGACAAAACTAAGAAAATAGAAAATTGTGGTGGACATCTCACCTATGATCCTAGCCTTGGCCTCGGCTAGTCTTGCCTGAGTGGAGTCGATCCTATGTTCCAAGATGGTGAGAGCATCCTACAGCGCGTTCAGATGAAGGTCCGTCCGCCCAAGATTAGGAGTTGCTTCCTCCTGATGATGAAGACGCTGGCGCAGTGGCACGGGCTCGTCAAGGGCCTCTTCAGCAGACCTCTTGCCATTTTCCATGTCTTCAAACCTATGGAAAAACAAAATCGCACCAAATACATAGAAGGTTTGGGACAAAGCAGGTTGTTTTTCTGATCCACAACCATGGCCCGTATATATATAGCCCGGGAGGTGAGAAGATAGGCTTCATCGGGGTTATGGAATTGAAGTTAGTTATGGAAATAGATCAACACTCCAAAAATTTAGGGAACGGATCATAAAAAGACAACAGATTCGGACTTATTGCTTCCCATAATTACAAGATACCGTGGGATTGGTACAAAAGGTTTACATTAACAAACGATCAACCCACTAAGACTTCTTTGGATTGAAGGGAGTCTAGATCCCCACAAGGCCGAAGGTCATCATGGACCGAGTCATATCGGCCCACTGATAGAAGTGGCATCAGGGGAGAGAAAAGGCCACCTGCTAAAAAGATGCCCATATATCCAACCGATTTCTCGGTGGCTGGGAAACCGTGGGAAATAAGTATGTGGTTAACCCCAATGAGCATTTGATAGAGTAACAAGGGAAAGGTGTCAACGCATTCTAACCCTTACAAACACTAGAACAGCTCTATGATCATGGTGAGAAAACTCAGGTGATGTCATAAGAATTCTTCTAACCGTAGTAGTTGATCCTCTTGCTCGACAAGGCGCTAAAATGAGCGACACAATCACCCTATGCACAAGAATTCTTCTAACCACTCAAGATCCTCATAGCAAGGAATTAGACCATGGAGGGTCTGGCAAAGCCAAGGGCACTCGAGGAGGCAAGTAGAAGAAAAACATAACTGAGTTATTGGGTTGCTCTCACCAGAGTTGGATAGACATTTATAGTCGATCTAGAAGGATGGATCCAAGCGCCCGTGAAGCAATAGTGCTCTCATGAAATTTTTGAGTATGGCTCATACTCGGCAGGAACATTGGTGAAGGTGATGGATAGTAGGCCCTAGATCAAGATTCTCTACCCATGACTACGGACCCATCGGGGGTACATACGTGGTAGTTTTGGAATTAAATTACTTTCATCCCAAAATTGGGGGGCATGTGTTTACACCAAAATTTGGGAAGAAGAATGTGAAAACTCAAAGCCTCCAAGATTGTGTCATCAAGGAATCGATTGCAAAAGGATCGATATCAGCTGATTCAGATGCGGCACTAGGATCAGCTCTCTTCGGATGACATCAGTAGACAACATCAATGAGCTACGGTTGGAGTCGGGAAAGACATGTCAGACTCTACAAAAAGGGAAAGATTAGGGTCCAAGTTATCTTAAGTTAGGAATGTTTTCTCTTATATAAAAGTTTGTAATAAGTCATACTTGAGTAGGATTCATGCTTAGGTTCCGGATATAAATATCGGACCCCGGCTATTGTAAAAGACATCCAATCAATCAATACCAATTACTTTTTTTGGCTTTACGCCAACCCTTAGGGGTAGGAGTAGTGTAGATCTCGGTGAGTTCTTCAACAAGCAGGGCTGCATTGGTCCAGTCAACCTCTGGCTTGTCTGTAAGTACTGCCATGGCTTATACTTCTGTTTGTAAGGCTGCATCGGTCCGGCCAAACTCTTGTGAGCTCTAGTATAAGCTAGTTATCGATCCTTATCTAGTTCAAGTACGGCTGCATCGGTTAAGTTCGACCTCCACTGCTCAAATTAGATTAAGGTCAAGTTATCGGCTCTACTTAAGGGTGGCATCCTTTGGGTAGATTCATTAAGTTACCGATCTTGCTGATGTTCTTATTGTTATTAGTTTTCAGCAATATCAAACCTACCCGATCGAGATCGATCTAGATGGGCCTCACATCCTTTTAATCCATCATTTATTTTGTTACATTGCGATGGTTCTTACTTTAAAATGATGGATTATGTTTCATCGGTCGTTCTACTTCAATCTTGGTCGTGCATACTATGCGGTCAAGGCATGCCTGATCTTGAGAAGGTTTACTAGCTAGTTGAATCTGATCTATAACTCGCTATTATGGATGTATCAATCCAGTCGATCCCCACTGTTAGTACTTTAGATCAGAGGATGCTAGTTGGTAGATTTGCTTTTGACCAGGCATGACCCTAGCTGTTTGCTATGACTGCATCGGCTAAATAGCCAATCACCTGTGCATTAATGCCTACAGTGTGTCTCCATGATTCTATTAAATGTGAATAGATCTGTTTATTTTAAAGGTTTGATTTGTTGTCTTTATCATGGCTACCATCGATCCGATTGAACCCCACGGTTATAGATAACAGGTTTAGGTCTGATGAGTTTATAGATCTGTCCATGTTAAATAGTCGATTGTTCACATGCTGTAATCCCTTTTCTACCTGAATCGGCTATTTCAGCTGATTCGTTTGTGCTTTCACACATATAGCATGTCTTTCAAAAAACCTATTAATGTATAGACAGTTTTATGGATTCTTTGGTTTTAGTTTGTTATTATCATCATAGCGACCATCAATCTAGTCGAACCTCACTATTGATGGTAACAAATTAGATTCAGAGCATTTGTAGATCCGTTTGTACTAGACAGACAATTTGTTCACATGTTATATCCTTTCTCGTTAGATTCATCAGCTCATTGCTTTACATCGGTAATATCCACCTAGCTGATGATTTTACTTATATCCATGTTCATTGTACTTGTCATCATAAAATCAATCGTAACCCTTGAGCTTTATAATCCATAACAGCCGATTTCTTCGCGTATCGGCTATTTAGTCGATTTTCCCGTCTGGCTGCTCCCGAAGCGGCACACTTGGAACTATCTGGGCAAAACCGGCATGTTCCACCTTAAATTACTAATAAACTTTCTCTCCTTATCAATTGTAGGTCAAATTGACTGGCACGCCTTCAGGAATTCATAGGGTCGACTAGTCCTGCATTGATGTCAAGCGGATCTCTAGCCTTCCTCCATCAAGCAGATCCTTTCGGCTTGCTGTGTGCCAGGCACATCAACACGGTTTTGCACCGACACAACCTAGTGTAGAAGTATAGTTGTTCGAAGTAGCAGACTTAGCGGTAATCTTATGTTACTGAATCCTATATCATATTAACTATGTTTTCTAAGTGAGTGGGAGGTTGAAGTGTGTATGTGATTAAGTTGTCCAGTTTGCATTGTACTGGAAATGTGTGTGTAACTCAATGCAAAGGTCTTGAAGAGGAGTTGCTACGTGCGCTCCTAGGGGTCTCATGTGGTTAATTCAACAACCCCCGTCGGCTTCAGTATCAGTTTTTGACAGAATGGATATTAGGGTGCGACATGTCTCCTCCAATGGCCTAGGGTACATCATCAACAAACACGAGTCCACTAGTCGCATCACCAAATGGGGGTTTGAGCTCATGGGCCTCGACGTCACCTACGCTCCCCGCACGGCAATCAAGTCCCAATTCCTCACTAACTTCATGGTAGAGTGGACCGAGGAGCAAGCCTCCACTATCCCTACCAAGATGGAGTACTAGACAATGTACTTCGATGGCTCTCTCACCCTTGAGGGAGTGGGCGCTGGGGTCCTTCTTATATCCCCCAGTGGCGACAAACTAAGGTATGCCCTTCAGATTCACTTTTGGGCCACTAACAATGTTGCAGAGTACGAGGCGCTCCTCCATGGCATTTAGGTGGCCATCGAGCTTGGGGCTCGGTGCCTCTTCATGCGAGGAGACTCTAAACTCATTATCAACTAGGTCATCAAGGAGTCAGCCTACCATGACATGAGGATGGAGGCCAACTATGTGGAAGTCCAAAAGCTAGAAGACAAGTTTGATGGCACCGAACTCCACCATGTCCTCCGATGGAACAACGAGGAAGTTGACGCCCTAGTGAGGCTGGTGTCTTCTTGAAAGCCACCATTGTCTGAGATCTTCCTCGACGTCCTCGACACCCCTTTGATCTACCTTGAGGGGGACAAGGCACCAGCTTCGACTGGCCTCACCATGACCCCAAGCAATGTCATCGAAAAGGCACCATCCCCCCAGTAATGCATGCTCATGATCACCACATGTAGCCAGCGGGGCTCTAAGCCGCTGGCTGGCGCCCAACCCTCTAGCATGCCCCACAAAGCATAGGAGACAAGAGTCGGCTACTCCGGGTGGGGCGGCCAGTGGCTGGCCTACCAAAGCCCCCGAGGCAACCCCAGAATGGATGATCGACACTCTAGAACACCACGACGAGCCTCCATCAAGTCTTGAGTCAGACCACCAAGACATCACGAACACACCGGGCGAGAATCCCATCTGGTCGTCCAAGGCTCTGAAAGATTGGAGGGTACCCTTCCTTGACTTCCTTGAGCGGGGGATCCTCCCCATCGATGTCGCCGATGCACATAGGTAGGTCCGGCGCGCCAAGTGCTATCGAGTCCTCTACGGTTCCTCTAGGGGGTCAAAACCTTCATCTACAATGAGCTCAAGATTCATGTCGAATGTGTAGCAAAACTGACCAATTTATAAGAGCACAAGTACAATGGCAGCCCGCAAGTGGTCGCACTGTCATACTTGAGCCCATATAAACCCGATAATCCATCGAGTACAGCGAAGGGTCTCGATTCAACCAAAATATAACCAAGATTGTACATGATTCAACATACATATCACATGTTACATAAAGTTCATAAATATAGTTCATCCATCAGAGTATGAATTAAAGTTATTATAAACCACGTTCAGGTAAGATAGTAGCTGAAGCAAATTAAAAGTTTGAAACCAACATCTATAACATTGTTTAAATATAGTGCCAGCTCACGATCACACTTCCACAAAAGCATAAGATAGGGATTAATAAGAGATGTCTGCCCAGGGCTTACTCCTCGTCCACAGCGGGACAAAAGCAGTTCTTGCAATAGCCATGATAAATTGTACCATCTGCAACAATAGGAATAAAACCCTAAGTACGAGAAGCTACTCAGCTAGACTTACCCGTCATAAACCAAAAATAAAGTGACTCCAAGGATTATGCAAGGCTTTATAAGTGGAGCTACCTTGACAACATTTTACATAAAAAGCTACTAATTCAGCTATACATTTTATAATTTAGTCATCAAGTTAATTATAGCTATTCATCTCTAGATTAGCAACAAACTTATGCCAAACATGTGGTATATCATTTAGTAGCATAACAATAGTAACCATAGCCGGTATAATAATTCCATGTTTATCATAATCATCATTCCATAATATAGTTACTACGATGTTGGTACCAGCCAAGTTTCACATTGTCTAGGAGAGACGGTGATTCGAATTGATTTCAACCAGCTAGGAATTTATTTCTAACATAAACCTAGGTAGACCAGATCAACGGTCACCTTTGGTACAACTCAGGTCCACATTTTGCAGGTTCGCCTAGCGCCGCACAATCAGGGACAACCAGCTCCCAGGATGTTTAGGCTTGGCCTGCCCTTGGGCTCACATTTGGCTCCCCGCACATCCTTACTACCATCTAGAGTGCGCACTTTTACAGAACGGGGCCCGGTCTGAGCTGAGCTACTCGGCTTCGTGGTCAGAACGAGTTATCTGGCCAGCTAAGTGAGAGGCATGCGTTCAATCTTCTCAAAAACGCCCAACAACGGTACGGTCCTTAATCGTCACAGACGGATTCACATGAGTCAATGTACACATAGACTCCACCCAGTCTCCATTTATATTACCCCATGGTACTTTTCCATGATAGCAAATATAGCCAACCGTGCTTTGGTATCTACCTATATCTCGCAGGTGACAGAAAATCACCCGACTTCTACCGGTCTAAGCATGGCTAAGCATGTATTCGATCCTAGACCTACACAGGATTAAAGGTGTATATATCTGGACAAAGTAGTTCTATACATCAAGTGGTTTCAATTCAACTCTTATCACCTAATGCATCAACATAAAAGGACTCAAGTGAAGTTTTGTAAAACATAGGAGACATAGAATGCTTCGGGGCTTGCCTTTGAGGAAAGAGGTTGGCCTGTGATCCAGGCACTCAGGGAGGTCCTCAATAATTTGCTCCTCTCCTTCAGGAGCTATGGCCTAAGGTGTCTCCTATTGTTCCTCCTCTTCTTCTTCATTGAATTCCAAAAGAGTTATCCCCTCGGACGATCCTATATGCATGATCATGGAATAACATATCGTGGATGCATATATAACGACATGTATGATATGGTGGGGTATGATGAAATGCATTCTCATAGGTGTTTTCAACAGCATTGTATTAAGGTGATAACAAGTTATATCTTATTTTACTGCGTAGGTGCATATCTCTTCTCTAGTAACTAAATAAATTCTCATCTAAGTAATTTTCTGGACTGCAAGATAACAGCCACTTGTTTTGACCATAACTAGAGTTATACACATCTAAATAATATGGTTGTGGACATTATGGAAATCTTATGAAATTTCCTACAACTTTCATTTAATCATCTTAATGTGATTCAGCAGTTATCTTGGTCAAACAATTCAATCTTTCAGATCTGTCCAGAGAGCAAGCATTTCTGACAGCAGACTTCTAACAGCTATAATTCTTAAACCATAAGGCCTATGACTACGAAAATTTAACACAAGGTAGATAAGTAAGTTATCTACAACTTTGTTATTAACAAGTTTCATAGAAAAGGTAATTATCATCATGAAATTATTACCACAACAGAAACTACACATGCAGCCATCTAAGTGAATTATAAAACAATAATTAGCTAGTTGTCTACAACCAATCATTCCTAAGCCTATCTGATAACATCAACAGTCTATATGCATCACAAACACCACAGAAAATATCATGGTTAAGCCCAACTAATTTATTTATTTTCATTTATTAATTTCTTTATATATCAAGGTGATTTAAAGGATAAATATTTCCATTGCTCAATAAATTCTGAGAAAATTACAATAGCCTACATATGACCCTAGTAGTCTACTTTATAAATTTCATGCCATTTGGATAAGTATAGCCATCCCAACTAAAATGATAAGTTATATAGGCTTATTTTAGCAAAAATAGTTTAGCCTACTGAAAAGTGTCAAGCAATAGATTTAATATTTTTCTTACTTTCCTCCTAGCACAATAATACTGTGTAAAAATTTGCATGATCATATGTTATGAATTCTTACCCCAATTAATTTCACTGGAAACAAGCAATTAATTAAGATTAAATAGGAAGACCATATTTCAAGTATACTTACTGTAGGTTTAATATTTTTTCTATCTATAGCATGTCAACACAAGACCAGCAAAATTGGAATCACAATTTTATCACCACTCTAGCTCAAGTTATGCAATTTACAAGATATAAACACATTTAGAAGCACTTATCTTGCTAAATTTAATTCTACCAGAAAGATACCCTAAGAAGTAGATTTCATATTTTTATCAAATAGTAAACTTCATGATGAATCAAATAAAATTTGGTTCACCTCATTTGAACACTCCTAGCTCCAGATATGAATTTTTGAAGTTTGTATTCAAATCTATGAAAATAATTCAAAAACAACTAAACCTAAATGCTAGGTGCACCCGGCGTATACACCATAGAGGCAATGACGATAGGGCCCCGTGGGTCAACTAATCCCACACAACAGATAGACAAAGGCAGGGGCCAGCTTTGATAGGCGAGAACTCACCGAAAGCGAGGTCACCGGAGACGAGGTCGGCACCAACGTGTTCCCCATCCTATTTCGAATCTACAGGTACCCTAGGTTTACTTGGAGGATCACTGAGCTAGCTCACCAGTGAGCATGGCGGCTCGGTGGTAGTGCACAGTGGTGGTTCGGCCATCCCCGGTGATGGCATGGCTAAGCGAGTGCGGCTACGGCATCTACAAATCCTAGTGAAGCTCTATGATGTGGATTAGGTCAGGGTGGAGCAGCGGCGAAGCTTGGCAGCATGCATGCCGGCACGATGCCACGAGCACGGGGGTGCAGAGTGGCGTTCTGGTGTTGGTGTGCCGATGTTGGCTCAACGGCCAGCGACATGACCTAACCCTAACCCTAGACTATCCCTAGCAAGTGGAACACATGAGCGAGATGGCTTGGTGGAGCACAGCCACAGCGAGCGCAAGCTCAACGGCGCTCCGGCAAGGGTGCGGCGATGGCGGACTTGCCCTTAGGCGTTTACCTCGGCTCGGGTTAAGGCTATGGGTGGTTGGTGAGGTGGAGGGGGGAATGGTCGAGCGGTGTGCGTGAGCTATCAGGGAATGGTGCTGCGATGGTGGCACGGCGAGAGAGAGGCGAAGTGAGGTAGAGGAGCGCGAATACAGGCGAGCGAGGGAGGGAAGCAGTGTCGTGAGGCTTTGTTGCCCGCATCGGCCTGACCGGTGGCACCGACGGCGGCGTAGGGCCACCACACGGCCGCACGGCCTGCGCCGGTGGGCCACGACGCACGCACGGCGCCGATTCAGACGTTGTTGAACCCGACTGACAGTGCGACTTTGTGACTCTATAACTCCTAATCCGTGGTGAATTTTTGAAAACCTCCTTAATCAAATTTGTAGAGCTAAGTAAGTACTACAAAAATTCTTAAAGGAGTTTGGACTAATTCCTAATAGTTTTCAAACTACAAAGCTCCAAAGTAGAGCACTTTGAAACTATAGTCAGCACATGACTTGGCTGACTTGGCAAAATTTTCTAAGTTTCAAAACAGCATTTTGTTGAGTTTTGTGAGCCCTATTTGACTAAGTTAGACATTGATTCAGCTCATGACCCTTAAATAAAGTTTGTTACCCTTGATGTGAACTACAACTTTTATTTAGGTCACACAACCATGCAAACACTCTAAGGTACTATTCAACTTTGGTCAAACTAGCATCATGAAAATGACATTTCAAAGTACACCAACACTTAGAAGCAAAATTGGTCCATGTCATGAATACAAAAGTTGTTCCATTCATCATTCTAGATGTGTCTAAGGTATATTGGTGCCCTTACAACCATTTCATACATTGGTCATACATGATGGCAAGCATAAGCATATATATATAATCAACATTTCATGTGATAAGGTATAAGAATGAGATGAAATTTCATATGCTCATGCTCATGAATGCTTGGATGATGCTTGTGCTCATGAAATGCAGGTGCCAAATGAAAAGCTTAACATTGGGGTGTTATAGAACGATGGGTGGACGAGCTCCCCTCCCTACTCTGGAGCCTGAGGACAAGCGTGAACCACTCAACGGGGCATACCCCCTTCTTCCTTGTCTACGAGGCTAAGGCAGTCAACTCCTCTAACCTCAATTTTGACACCTCGCGCGTCCACTTCTACAATGAGCAATGGGCCAAGGAACAACGCTAGGCAGACATCGACATGCTTGAGGAGGTGTGGAGCACCACCATGGTGCGATCTGCCGGCTACCAGCATGGACTTCGCCACAATCATGCCAGGCGGGTACATGATGTTCCTTTGTTGTCGGTGACTTGTCCTTCATAGAGCTGCCCTATCCAAGAGGGGCCACAAGCTATCTCCATTTTGGGAAGGTCCCTTCCACATCTTGCTGGTGATCCGGTCGGGCACCTACAAGATCAGCACCATGGCAGGGAAGGAGTACGACAATGGGTGGAACATCAAACAGCTATGTTATTTTTATACATAGCTTGTTCCTTCCTATCTTTCAATAATCCTACCTCTAACCCCCTGGCAGGAGCCTACCCCTCAGTGGGGCGGAAGCGACGTCCCCCAGAAGGGGGCGTCGCTTAGGGTTCAAGACCGGCTCCCCCGAGCTTCAAGGTCGCCCTGGAACAAAACCAAAGTGCAAGGGACGCTCGGGAGACAAACCCATGCGGCTATAGCCAAGATGCCTAGAAGCATCCTAACCATCTAGACGAGCGATGTCCGAATATCGAACTCGAGCACCGATAGACGGGCTCAGGAACTATACGAGTGGCTCAGCCGAGAATCTCCCCCTAGGGGACATGACCAAGGCATGGAATGATCGTAAACTTGTGGTTCTCACAGACTTACCCGCTAGTAGCACGGGCATGGTAATCTTGGCCACCGAGGCTATTATCATGATAGCCTAGCCCACAGAGGGTACAACAACCCTGAGCTAAAGGCTCATCCAAGCCCTAGAAGACTTCAAGGCCCCAGCAGCCTCAGGGGCTACGCTGGCTCCCTAGACAGAGCAACCCAACCCCCCGATCGACAGGCGCTCAGGTGACACACCCCAAAAAACAACTAACTCCACAGAGTTGGGGCGGGAACCGCTGAGCAGTGGGTCACCTTCGTCCAAGGCTTGGCGTACTCCCCGCACCCTGATCTATGGCCACAGAAGGTCGGCCCCAGAACACTGGCTTGAGAGGATCAGGACCTGCTACCGTAGCCCTCAGAAGGGCATGGCATTCTAGATGATTAGATGGCCCTGAGCCAAAGCCCAGACGCTCTCAATCAACCAACCCATGGTAGGCTCCGATCAAAAAGGAGGGTGCCCTGGGGCCCAAGGTTGGCAACTCCCAGACGAGCTCGCCGAGCCCTCGCTCTTGTCGAAGACCTATGTGACATGGGCTCATGAAGGGGTCAGCACCATCATCGCTCAACCTCGACAGCCAAGCAAGCCCGTCACATTGGAGAAGAAGGTCCCAAGCAGAGCACAATGCTCTTGTCAGTGGAAGCCATCCCCGCTAAGAAGGGTTCAATCACCAGAAGATCAAATTCAGCCCTTCATCGCCAACACACCAAGTGGGGCCATGAAGGGCTCGAGGGCTCCTAACAAGATCCTAGCATATGGGTATGTCAAGCCATAGGTCCAATGCTTTGGAACGAAGAAGACCCCCGATCGACCCCTCTAAGATCGTCCATGGGCGCAGGGGCTATACCCAATAGGTATGCTCATGCACACCTACTAGAGGAGAAACCCTACCGAGCCTGACTACGTCGTGACCTCCACGTGGGGCTCGAGGGCTTTCCTGAGCCTAGAGGCTCCCAATCTATGCCAACACTCTGGTCGGCCCTTGGCTCTTGGTCGGCCAATGATGCTAGCTAAGGCCTAAGCATAAGAAGACATGCCCTAAGCCACCAAGGCTCGGGGGCTCCCTGGCGCTGCCCCTTGGGCATGACATTTTCAGCCACTTTCCTGACAAGGTCATGCATGAGGTGTGACACAAGAAGACAAAGCTTCCTCATGGCCTCTAGGGGCTCAGAGGCTCTCGAGCCCGCGCGTTAGCCCTAGGAGCCAACCTCCTTCACTACCAAGAAGACTCCAAAAGGTCCACCTAGGGGAGGCCGGTACAAGCTAACACAGCCTGACACGCAGAGTGTTAGAACAGAGCAGCCGGACAATGCCCAAGGCTTCTTTGGCTCAATGACACCACCATGGTCCACAACGCGTCATTGTAAGGCCTTTGTAGACTCTAGCTCATGTAGACCATAGACTTGTTCCCCCAAACCACCATGTACCCGACCTATCTCATTATATAAGGGATAAGGTCAGACCTAGGGAGGGGGGACGATCATCAGAAGATGATTTCATTCCATTCCATTCCTTGGCCTCCGCTCAGCACCGAGAGCAAGGCAACCTAGAGAGGGGCACCGAGAGCTCCTCCACCGCATCTCGTCGTCTTCCTCCTCTTCGACGAGGGGTGAGGCAACCTTAGGATTAGCACCGAACTAACCCCCTAACAAATCTCTCTACAACCCTGTTGTAACACCCTGATTTTGTGTGCTTTTGAGTATAAGGATCATCAGTTGTTGGACGTAGGACACTGATTTTCCTGAACCAGGATAAACTGTTGCGTCCTCTCTATGATTTTTGTGTTCTTGAGTCTACGTGAGCCACCGAAGACCCGTACTCTAACACCGACTCGAACAACAATGCTTGCCATGATTCTGACCGCGCGATAGCTAGCTTCATGGTGAAGAGCAGCTACAACTATGGAGGGAGGGGCCTAGACACGCGCCTCTATGCTCGAGATTGAAGAGAGGAGGAAGGAGAGGATGGTGCCAGCCTTTTGTACTGTCATTTTATCATTGTCGGTTCTTGGCTAGAACCAGCAGTGATAAGTAACCGCCAACTCACTGCCGGTGCTAGCCACAACCAGTAGTGATGTGGACCTTCATTGTCGATTTTGGCCCAGCCCTAATCATTTTCTGATTTTCAAGCTTAGAACCAGCACTGAAGGTACATCACTAGCGATTCACCCAAATCTGGTAGTAATGAGGCTGGCAGTGATGCCTGATTCTGTAGTAGTGTCATCATGAGGTAGAGTAGTAATAAAACAACCTTCTTTCCTTCTATGTTATCGAATCTAGCCTTAATTTTGCCAATTTCATGATGGAAATTATCCTTCATGACTTTCCTATTTTCTTTAAACACCTTAGCATAGTCACCATGCGTAAGAAGAGGATTAGAATGACTTATGTTAGCTTTTACCTCGGATGTAGATGCATGTGGAGTGCTGAAAACTAGATCTTTGAATTACTTGATGACACCTATAACACCCTGGCCCATTAGTAGCCTAAAGTAGTTATGAAGTTAGCCCATGTGGTCCAAGTGGCATATGTGTGGTTGTGGTTGGTGGGTTTAGTACCACATTGAAAGTTTAGAAGGCTGAGGGCCAGCTTATGATCCTTGTTGTTCCAAACGTAGCACCTCTGGGTTAACCCTTTTACACAAAGCGAGGATGAAAGCATGTAAGAAAGGTGCAATGTGTATGCAGGCTCGTTCCACATGTGGAGCTAGGCCATATAAGCATTACTACATGTTCCCGTGGAGGGGTGTACCAAGGGGTGGTCCTGGACATCTATCACATATATGTTGTGAGCTGCCGAATGTGGCATTGTTCCAAACGTAGCACCTCTGGGTTAACCCTTTTACACGAAGCGAGGACGAAAGTGTAAGAGAGGTGCTACTGTAAGAGAGGTGCTACACGTATGCAGGCCCATTCCACGTGTAGATCGGAGTTGGGCCATATAAGCAGTGTATGAGAGGTGCTACACGTATGAAGGCCCGTTCCACGTGGATTGGTGTTGGGCCATATAAGCAGTGCAAGAAAGGTGCTACGCATATGCCCGTTCCACGTACAGATCGGAGTTGGGACATATAAGAAGTTTTGGATGCAGTGTGTTACAACACCCACCGATACATTGAGTAGGCCGAATGAAAAACCTTTAGGTCAGCGGTGTACCTCTCCTCTCTACCAACTTGCAAAGATCCTCGGGGACTTGGTTGATTGTCGAAGGTGTTGTCTATATCAGTCTGATCATCCTTCTTCTGATTGTAGTAGACCTTTTTTATTTTGTCCCCAATAGAGTTGGCGAGTCATCAAAAGTGTGTTGACATTGTACTGGTTACACACACGAGTGCTAGATCACACGGACTGCAAACGACCATGACACGTAGTGGAGGTAGAAAAACCATCCTAGGCTAATTCTAGATCGAGTGTAGTTTTTTTTTTTGTTCTTCACTCGAAGGACCACAAACACCACTATGACACTATAAGTGCAACATTGCACAGGCCACAAACAGCCAAGAGACGTAGCGGAGGTGAGAAAACAAGCCTAGGCCAATTCCAGAGCCGACCAAAGGTGGTCTTTATGTGTTCTTCGCTAGAAGACCCACGGGAAGATGAATGTCAGGGTACCCTAAGGTCAGTAAGACCACCTAAGACATACACGAATCTCGTCGAGAGAAGCATAGAACAATAGGGTATTGAGGTTGGAAAAGTTTAGTGTTTGTAGGAGTAAATACAGGCAGATTGGTTTTTTTATCGATTAGATAACTCAACTGGTCATGAGCCTCTCATATATAGAGAGGGTTTAGTATTGTGGCACTATATAAAAACATCTCCCAAGACATGCAAGTAGTTCCTAGATTTGGACTCGGATTGGGTCAAATCTAGATTAGGCTAGTTTTCAAACCAAATAAGCCAGTTTCCTGGTGGCTGGCCGAACCTGCCTAAACCGGCCTGAGCCGGTTTTTGCTATCTTCACCCAGCTACTGTGCAAACTAGTAGCATGTGACGGTTCCTGATTTCGGTCAGACTGGGTTTTTTATGTTTTTTTTTTGCCCAAAACTTCTGTCAGAAGGAATATCATATTATTGTGGGTATGGCAAATAGTAATACAGTACTCCCTCCGTCCTGAAATAAATGTTGTTCTTGCTTCTCGATAAGTTAAACACTTTTAACTTTGACCAAATATATACAAGAAAATATTAAGATTTAAGTACATAATTAATATCATTAGATAAATCGTTGAATCTATTTTCATAATAAACTTATTTGAAGATAGTTGCTAATATTTTTTAGAAACCTAGTCAAACTTAGACACGAATATCATAGCGATACTTATTTTGGATCGGAGGGAGTATGTTTTTAAGCGTCAGTGTAGTTTAGATTCAGCATGCACGTACCAAACATGCAATGATTCAGCGAGTGCTGGTCGAACTTTTTTATTTGGCACTTGTACGAACAACACATGACACACCATCATCGCAAACTGTTCTGTTCTTGCCCAAGAAATTCAAAAGGAAGCACTGCTAAAAAAAAGGTTTGTAGCAATGGTTTAATTTTTTTTAGGAGCGGCTGGGGATGGAGCCGCTCCTACAGTGGACGTGCTCAGGACCCATGAGACCAGCCGCCCCTACAAATGGCATAGTAGGAATGACTGGTGATACGAGACGCCCCTACAAATGGGTCGATTTGTAGGGGCGGCTCACTTACCGGCCGTCCCCGGTGTTACGATTTGTAGGGACAGCTCAATCACCAGCCGCTCCTACAAATGCACGTACAAAAGGCCGTAGCCCCCTTCTTCCTCCTCGGGTCACTCACTCTTATCCGAGAAAAAAGGCTTGGGAGGTCTTTGGCACCTCCCAAAAATTGCTCTACTAAGGGGAAAGGTTTTGGTCTCAAATTCTTTGGTGGAGAGGTTGTAGAAGGTAAGAAAATGTTATTCTATACTTTTTTTGAAGTTTTAATGGTTGGTTAGTGAGTAATTAGAGTTTTGCTTTTCTCTCTCTTCTATGGTGCTTGAGCTACTTATGAAGCAAATTAGACCCAAGTTTTGAATATACTATGATAAATTAGGTAGGGGAACAAGATCATACTTTTATTTGGTCCATGTTTCTTGATTTTAGTGAATAATTAGTTAGTTTTATGGATGTTTCATGTGCATGTAGATCTAGATCTAGGGTTCTATTTTTTTATTAATTTTGTTTTTGTAAATTTATGTTTGATGAAATTGACTAGGGTTTGCATGAAAGATATTGAGTAAAATATAATTGTTGCTAATTGTTGTCTTTGAAATTGTTTATTGTAATCAATAAATATGTATTTTAATTATTTATGGATAAATAGGCCATTAATTAATTTTCCTCTACCATGGTGTGTTTGTATGCTTCATGTAATTATATTTGATTTATATTCATATATATCTGAAGTATATACAATTATTCTCAAGTAATTATTAATTTGATTCATTTTTATATATATCTGAATAAGTAGTCCTTTAATGTTTGTTTTGTTGTTGTTGTAAAAGATGGAGTACAGGAACTCTTGGATGTATGGTTCGTTAAGGTTCAAGGCAGGTTTTCGTGAAGAGGTGGATAAATTTATTGAAGCCACAGAGAAGCATGCAATGATGTTGATAGAGAATAAGGATATAATTATTTGTCCCTATAAAGATTGCAAGAACCGTATGACATGGACAGATGTGACTATCATCATATAACATTTGATTATGCGAGGATTTGTTGAGGACTACACAGTGTGGATTCATCATGGTAAAACGATTATTGTTAACGACGAGGATGAGGAGGAATACGATGACGAAACCCTAGAATCCATGTCCCAATATTCAGCAGAGCTTGATGCACGAATGGATCTCTAGTTTGGCAATGAACAAGGTGGTTATGCTGGTGGTTGGGATGGTAACAACGAAGGTGGTGCAAATAATGATGGCGGAGCATATGTCGGGGATAAAGATGATTTGGAGGACATGATTCGAGCCCTTGGACCAGAGATTTTACTAAAGAGCCCAAAAGGTCTAGAAAATTTTAAAAGGGTGAAAAAAGCATCGAAGGAGGTTGTGTATGGTGTTGAAAAGCATTGTTCGACACACTAGACATTGCTACATTTTGTGCTTGAACTACTCATCCTAAAGGCTAAGTACGGCTGGTCAGACTGTAGTTTCAATGATTTATTGTGTCTCCTGTCATGGGTGCTGCCACAACCAAACTTAGTTCCCGCCAACACATACCAAGCAAAGAAGGTCATAAGTCCATTGACAATGGGGGTTGAAAAATCCATGCATGCCCCAACCATTGTATTCTTTTTCGTGGCGAAACGTTCAAGTCACTAGATAAATGTCCCCGGTGTGGGCCAGTCGGAACAAGAACAATGACCTTTACCGTGGGGACGAAGCCTCCTTGGGGAAAAAGACGAATAAGAAGGGTACAAAAAAGGTGGTACAAGAATCTTAGCCCCTAGAGGACACTCCATTAGACAACGATGCAGAGTAGAGAAGAATTCATGCCTTGGTAATGTGGTACCTCCCAGTGACTGACCGCTTGAGATGTATCTTCCTAAACCCTAAAGAAGCTGCACTCATGACATGGTGGGATGATGAGCACAAGGTGGATGATGATAAGATTGCACATCCGGCTGATTGTAGTTAGTGGCAAAGGATCGATGAGAAGCACAAAGAATTCAGCGATGACCCAAGGAATGTACGGTTTTGGCTTGAGCACCGATGGAATGAATCCCTTCAATGAGAGGATGAGCGACCACAACACTTGGACAGTGATCTTGACCATGTACAACATCCCAAAATGGTTGTGTCAGAAGAGAAAGTACCTTCTCCTCACTATTCTTATTTCTGGCCCTAAACAACCAGGCATTGATATAGATGTGTTCCTCAAGCCTTTGAGCAAGAAATGGAGAGGCTATGGAGGCATGGGGAGCCGATGTATGATGCGTTCTAAAAGGAGGACTTCATATGTAGAGCAATAATATTTGTTACTACCAATTATTATCCCGCATTGTTTGCTTTGTCTGGACAGATCAAAGGGAAGATGGGATGCTTAGTTTGCTTGGATGGTACTACATGGGTGTTCCTGGATGCATCCAAGAAGATAGTTTACCTAAAGAACCGGTGCTTCTTAAAGACAAGTCACAAGTACCACAGCAAATTGTTCTTTAGATTTTATGACAACACCCCGGAGATTGAACCCCCTCCAGAGAGATGTCATAATGGAGAACACGTGTATAGAATGGTGAAAAACATACGCGTCATCTATGGAAAGAAGAATCCAGATGGGATGAACAGAGATAGAAGCACACCTCCTATTGAAGGCGTACCTTTCAAGAAACAATCGATCTTCTTTCAGTATCTGCCTTATTGGCCAGACTTGGAGGTCCCACATGCCATTGATGATATGCACATGCAGAAGAATGTCTTTGAGAGTCTCATTGCTATCTTGATGGACACAGGCAAGTCAAAGGATGGTCTGAAATCATGGAAAGACATGGTGCAGCTAAACATGATGCCACAGCTTCACCCGGTACCTGAGGCTAATGGAAAATACACTCTGCCTGTGGCGTGCTTCAACCTAACACCAGAAGAGAAGAGAGCTATATGCACTTTTCTGAGGGGGGTCAAAGTCCCGACTGGGTTTTCAGCGAATGTGAAGAAGCTAGTGTCGATGGACTTGTCAATAACACACTACATGGCTCATGATTGTCATGTGATGCTGACAGTGTTTCTACCTATTGCAATCAAGGCTATAAAGCCAGAGTTCTTGAAAATGGCCATCACCCGCATGTGCTACTTCTTTTCGAAGATCTCATAGAAGACGATTGGCAAGAAAGAGCTGAGTGACCTACATGAATTTTTGGTGGAGACATAAAACCAACTAGAGATGTGTTTACCTCCTGCTTTTTTATATAATGCCACATCTCATGATTCACATGGTTCATCAGATACAGGCCCTGGGCCCTTGCTACTTGCATGAAATGTGGTCCTACGAGCGGTTCATGTCATTTCTAAGCCAATACGTGCATAATCAAGCATACCCAAAGGGCTCCATGATAGAGGGCTACAGTGCTGAAGAAGTCGTCGAGTGCTGTCAAGAGTACCTAAAAGTACATAAAGGGATTGGTAAACATAATTCTCGTCACAAGGGTAGGCTGGCTAGGAAGGGCACCAGTGGTAGAAAAGTGTTCATCGACCATGATTATAAAGAAGTGAGTCGGGTGCATTACAGTGTCTTGCAGAGTACACAACTGATGTAATCGTACATTGATGAACACTTAGCTATCATTATGGCGGAGAGAAATGGTCGTTCAAATGATTGGGTCATGAAACAGCACAAGCAACGACTAACTACATGGTTGAAGGACCAAAACATACTGCCTGGACACATCATAGACTCTATTACCATTAGTAGGTTGGCGGAAGGGTCATCGAGACAAGTGACATCTTGGAAAGTTTATGACATCAATGGGTACACGTACTATACCCACGCAAAGGATAGTAAATATGTAAACCAAAACAGTGGTGTTCGAATAGAAGCTCTCGATGGAGTGGGGCAAAAGATCCAATACTTTGGCATCATTAAAGAGATATGGGAACTTGACTATGGAAGGGATATAACGGTGGCCCTATTTCGGTGCCGTTGGATCAAACAACACCAACTAAACGAGATCGGATTGAGAGTCCTAGACCTCGAGAATCTAGGCTACCAAGATGACCCTTGGGTGCTCGCTTCACGTGTCGCACAAGTTTTCTATATGCCTGACCCACAAAGTAACCTCCCCCCGAAGAAGAAGACAAAGCACGTGGTTGCCTCTAGGAAACAGCACATTATCAGAGTTGATGGCGTGGACGATGTTGAAGCTTACAATAACTACGATGAGATGCCGCTATTCATAGACTTTTCTAAGAAGATTAGTGTTGTGGAAAAGAACCTGCCCAAAGACATATTGCCATGGAAACGAAAAGGTGTTAAGGGAAAAGTCATTACAGCGGGCTAGCTAGTTATTGAACGTGAAGTGTTTGTGTAAGTGTGTGTGTGTTTGTAAGACTTTATTTATGCATGTGTGTGAGACTATATATTTATGTATGTGTGTGAGACTATATATTTATATATGTGTGTGAGACTACCCTTTGCAACATCCAGATGAACCTATTGCAAGATCCAATCTATTACTACTAAAACAGTTGTAACACACAGACACTTGAAACAAACACTTATTACTACTGCAACATGTTTGGACTACTATTGAAACACTTAAAACAAGCACTTAACACTTTATGAAATGAAGAAATGACCAAAATAAAAGTTGGAGATCTTAACGAGTTATACAACTTTTATATGCATCACCTTTACAGCTGAAATCATTTAGTAGATGAAAATTATGTTTGAAGTTGTTATTTTCTAAAATTCAAAATTTGAATTGTCCAAAATTAGTGACAAAGATAGATGACCAGACTAAAATGATAGAACATGATTTTAGAAAATTTTAGGAAAAAAACCATCACATTTGGAGTTAGTATGAGAGAGAAAAACTAGTTACAAGTTTTAGCCACAGATTAAAAAGAGAAATCACACTTGTTCATCATTGATCATCATGAACAGTTGTGATTTTTCTTTTTAATCTCTGGGTAAAATTTGTAACTAGTCTTTCACCCTCATACTAACTCCAAATGTGATGATTTTTTTTCCTAAAATTTTCTAAAATCATGCCCTATCAGGTTACTGTATTGATTTGATCATTCTTTTCGTTTGACAAAGTTTGAGTAATTCATATTTTCAAATTTTAAAAAATGACAAGTTCTAACAAGGTTTTGAAACACCAAATGATTTCAGCTGAAAAGTGATGAATACTAAAGTTGTATAACTCATCAAGATCTACAACTTTTATTTTGGTCATTTCTTTATCTGACAAAGTGATAGTAAACATTGTTCACAAATCAACATGTCTCTCGTATAGTTTATGAAACTATGAGTGATATGTGGATTTGTGAACAATGTTTACTAATACTTTGTTAAATGAAGAAACGATCAAAATAAAAGTTGTAGATAGTGATGAGTTCAACAACTTTTATGTTCATGACTTTTTTAATTGAAATCATTTAAGGTTTCAAAATCTTGTTTGAAGTTGCCATTTATTAAAATTCAAAATTTGAACTATTCAAATTTTATCAAATGAAAAGATGACTAAAATAAAAGTTATAGATAGTGATGTGTTCAACAACTTTTATGTTCATGACTTTCTTATTTGAAATCATTTAAGGTTTCAAAATCTTGTTTGAAGTTGCCATTTATTGAAATTCAAAATTTGAACTTTTCAAATTTTGTCAAATGAAAAAAAGACCAAAATATAAGTTGTACATCTTGATGAGTTCTACAACTTTGATGTTTATAACATTTTCATTTTAAATCATTTTTGTCTTAAAAATCAATTCAAAGTTCACAAATTCAAATTTTAATTTTTTTCAATATATTTTTTATTTTACAAAATAAAATGTATCGTTATATCTATATATATAAACAAGTATTTTTTTATGTGTACGGGAAAATATAGCAAATTATTTTTATTACATTTATATATACATTAACACATTTATAAAAAATATGTAGAAGTAATATTTAAAAATATGCAAAAATATTTGTAGGGGCGGCTGAATCAGAAACTGCCCTACAAGAGCCGCCCCTACAAATGACTCTGGATATATATTCCAGAGCCCGCGCCAGGCTAAAATCTCACCAAGTCTTGGGCGTCTTCCTCCTCGCGGACGCCGTCAGGCTGCCAAAATCTCTATGGCCTACCCCCACCATCCCCGCTGCCACCACCATCTCCGTGGCCTACCGCCGCCTTCCTCCCATAACCGCCTCTACCCCCCAGGCCTCCTCCGTGCCCCAAACGTCGCCTTTCCCTAGGCTACCACGACGGCTAGGGTTTGCGAGAGCTCGCACGGTCTTAGACCTTGACCTCTAACCTCACCAGCCCGTGCACGCGCTCTGACGACCTCACCGGGGGCTAGGGTTTGTGCTCCCTCGGCCCGGCCGTGCGCTTTGGCTACCATCCCTGCCACCGCTGCAGATCCCTCTCTGACCTAGAGCTCCGACCTCGCTGGCCCGCGTGCACGCTCTGACGACCTCACGGGGGCTACGGTTTGTGCTCCCCGACCTAGCTATGTGCTCTGGCTCTGCCACCGACGCTCCATCACCGACCTCTATCTCTGACAACGTCGCCGGCCCACGTGCTCTGACCTCTCCCAGTGCTCCCTCAGTGACCTCAACCTCCCTCGGTGCTCCCTCTCCGACCTCGAGCTTTGACTGCCGCCATACCCCCACTACTAGAGAACAGACTTTAGAACGATGTCCCAATTTGGCATTAGCCTCGGCATTTTTTGCCCCTGGGACTAAAGGTTCCTGCCCAATGGTCGTCCGCGGGGCAGGGATCTTTAGTCCCGGCTGGTATTACCAACCGGGACTAACCTTTAGTCCTGGTTAGTAATACCAGCCGGGACTAAAGCTTTTAGTCCCAGTTTGGGTGATGCCCCGGGAATAAAGATTAATCTTTAGTCCCGGTTTGGCCCCCTAACCGGGACTAATTATCTCGGCCTATAGACTAGCTCATTTCTTACTCCCCGAGCCTGAGCCATTCCATTCAAACTCACTACCTCTGTTCTTCAGCTTGCTGTTGTTCTTGCTCTCTCCCCCTCCATTGGTGTTGCTCTTCGATTTTGGAGGTAACAAACTTAATCCTCTTATGTTTTATCAGTAGCTTATCTCATTTTGCGATGTAGATGCATGTGTAACTTTATATGTTGGACTTTATTATGATTTTATGTCATTTTTAGCTCAAAATCACATGATGATTTGCATATATGTTTGGATAAACAAAAGTTAAATTAGTTCATCAAAATCACTTGATAGTTTAGTATTGCTAGTATATGTAGTACATTTCATGGTTTAGTTAGATAAATAAATATTTTTATTTTTTTAATATATTACTTTAGAAATGAGAAATTTACAATAGTTTGCAAAAATAAGTATAGAAAGTAACTTGATATGGTGGATTTGATTATGATTTCTATGTCATTTTTAGCTCAAAATCACATGATGATTTACAATAGTAAAATCACTTGATAGTTTGGTATTTTACTATTATACATAGTACATATTTCATGGTTTAGTTAGATAAATAAATAATTTTAGTTTTGTTTAAATATATTATTTTAGAAAATGTGAAATTTACACTAGTTTGCAAAAAATAAGTATAGAAAGTAGATGACAACTGGTACCGGATCCTCGGCCTCTCGTTCGGTTGCGAAACGACTGAGGCCAGAACTCCCTCTCATTATCTGCGGCAAGTGTAAGCAGAAGATTGTGATAGAGTACCGAGTCAAGAGACAGGGACCCAACAAAGGTCGTGTTTTCTACAAGTGCCCGGATCGCGATGTGAGTTTCTTACGCATTTGATTATTATGGCTAATTGACCTGCTTTTCTTGAATATTTTTGACTAAATATTTTTTGGCTTTAATTTCAGTGGGAGGGCAATGGATGCGATGGTTGGTACTGGGAGGAAGATTATGCTACATACGTGCAGAATTCGGGTGCGCTTGAGGTAGCAGCTGCTGATTATGAGGTAGTGAGCCAGCAGGAGAAGCTTATTGATATTCAACAAACGAAT
Organism: Miscanthus floridulus; assembly: GCF_019320115.1. NCBI lineage: Eukaryota > Viridiplantae > Streptophyta > Magnoliopsida > Poales > Poaceae > Miscanthus > Miscanthus floridulus. Next base: position 50,929,897 of record NC_089598.1, on the reverse strand, counting down.
GATTTGTCTGTTTTAGTTGCGTATGGTCACGAAATAATTATGTTACTGAAGTGCATTGTAGTTTTAGTTTGTTTAGTGATAGTTGGGATTGCTTATGTTGTAGCCAGGCTTAGTTAATTAATCAACCGTGTGTGTGTCATCTATGTTGTGTAATAAAATACTTAATTATGTTCAAGGTTTTCATAATTTGTCGTGTAATGTAGATTATGTCACGCCATTGGATGTACAATGCCGATCTCTGCTCCCAAGACTTTATTGAGGGCGTGCACTATTTCTTAGGTGTGGCCGAGGCAAATAAGCGGGATGGTTTCATGTGCTGTCCATGTGCCCTATGTAAGAATTTAAAGGAATATTCAAGCTCAATGAATCTTCATTCATATTTGCTTAAGTCAGGTTTCATGTCAAACTATATATGTTGGACTAAGCATGGAGAAAGCGGGGTCATGATGGAAGAAGGTGAAGGAGAAGATTTAGACATTGATGACATTATTGCTCAGTATGGTGCCTTTGATGATACTACAATGGGGGGAGATGAAGAAGAGGTAGCGGTAGAAGATGATCTCGGTGATGCTCTTGGCGATGCCATTCATGATGCACAACAAGAATGCGAAAGTGAAAAAGAGAAAATTAAGTTTGAGCGCATGCTTGAGGATCATAGGAAGTTGCTATACCCGACGGACGAAGAGGGGTAAAAAAAGTTAGGTACAACACTAGAATTGCTATAGTGGAAGGCAAAAAATGGTGTATCCAACAAGGCATTTGGGAATTTATTGAACCTCATAAAGAAGATGCTTCCGAAGCCAAATGAATTGCCCACCACTATGTACGAAGCAAAAAAGGTTGTCTGCCCTTTGGGATTAAAAATCCAGAAGATACATGCATGTCCTAATGACTGCATCCTCTACCATGGCAATGAATACGAGAATTTGGATGAATGCTCGGTATGTAAAGCATCGCGGTATAAGATCAGGCACGATGATCCTGGTGACATCGAGGGTGAACAACGTCCTAGAAAGAAAATCCCTGCCAAGGTTATGTGGTATGCTCCTATAATACCACGCTTAAAACGTTTGTTCAGAAATAAAGACCATGCAAAGTTGTTGCAGTGGCATAAAGAAGACCGTAAGGTAGACAATATGCTGAGACACCCAGCTGATGGGTCCCAGTGGAGAGCGATAGACAGGGAATTTCCAGAGTTTACAAATGAGGCTAGAAACTTAAGGTTTGCCTTAAGTACAGACGGTATGAATCCTTTTGGGGAGCATAGCACTAGTCATAGCACTTGGCCAGTTACTCTATGTATCTACAACCTTCCTCCATGGTTATGCATGAAGCGGAAGTTCATTATGATGCTGATCCTCATCCAAGGTCCGAGGCAACCTGGCAACGACTTTGATATCTATCTGAAGCCATTAGTTGAAGAACTTCTAGTTTTATGGAACAAACCAGGTGTACGTGTCTGGGATGAGTACAAACAAGAACACTTTGACCTACGAGCAATGTTGTTCGTAATAATCAATGATTGACCTGCTTTAAGTAATCTTTCAGGTCAGACAAACAAAGGATATAATGTATGCACACATTGTTTTGATGACCTTGACAGTATATATTTGAAAAGATGTTGAAAGGTCGTGTACCTTGGCCATCGTCAATTCCTTCCTTTGAATCACCAAGTAAGAAAGAAAGGGAAGCATTTTAAAGGTAAGCCAGACCATCGGAAGAAGCCTCATAACCGAACTGGGGAAGATGTACTCGCAATGGTCAAGGATGTGAAAGTAGTATTTGGAAAGGGACAAGGCAGCGAATCTATTCCCAACGATGCTAAGGGACACGCACCCATGTGGAAGAAGAAGTTCATCTTTTGGGAGCTACCCTATTGGCAAGTCCTAGAGGTCCGCAACACAATCGACGTGATGCACCTGACAAAGAATCTTTGTGTGAACCTATTAGGATTCATGGGTGTGTATGGGAAGCCAAAGGATTCACTTGAAGCACGCCAGGACTTGTAGGGCATGAAAGAACGAGACAACCTTTATCCAGAGAAGACAGATGATGGATGTCATTACTTAAGTCCTGCTAGCTACACGCTTAGCAAAGAAGAGAGGGACAGCATGTTCGAATGTCTAAGCAGCATCAAGGTCCCATCAGGATTCTCCTCCAATATAAAGGGTATAATAAATGTGCTAGAGAAGAAATTCCTAAACTTAAAGTCCCACGACTGCCACGTGCTTATGATGCAATTGCTTCTAGTTGCTTTAAGAGGAATTCTACCTCCACATGTACGTCTAGCCACCGTAAAGCTATGTGCATTTCTCAATGCAATTTCTCAAAAGGCAATCAATCCAGTGGAACTAGCTACTCTACAGAATGATGTGGTTCAATGTCTTATCAGCTTTGAGTTGGTGTTCCCTCCATCCTTCTTTAATATCATGACACACCTCCTAGTTCATTTGGTGAAGGAGATTAGTATTCTTGGACCTGTGTTCTTACATAACATGTTCCCCTTCGAGAGGTTTATGGGAGTCTTGAAGAAATATGTGAAAGTCCATTCTAAGCCTGAAGGAAGCATCGCCTAGGGCTATGGAATAGAGGAGGTCATTGAGTTCTGTGTTGACTTTATTCCTGACCTTGCCCTGATTGGTGTTCCCGAATCGCGACACGAGGGGAGACTCAGTGATAAAAGAACTTTAGGGAAGAAAACATATATTGGCATGGAAGACGATTATTTCAATAAAGCACACTACACAGTTCTTCAGAACTCGTCATTGGTGCATCCATACATCGAGATACATAAGGAGTTCTTACGATCCAAGTTTCTA